>NC_053028.1:232732931-232838449 GCF_003073215.2 Triticum urartu
CTTCACCATTGTTTGGGACTAGGGGAAGGAATTGGGAAGTAATAAGTAGATGATGGGTTGCTAGAGTGACAGAAGCTTAAACCATAGTTTATGAGTTGCTTCATAAGGGGCTGATTTGGATCCATATGTTTCATGCTATGGTTAGGTTTACCTTAATACTTCTTTTGTAGTTGTGGATGCTTGCAAGAGGGTTTACTCTTATGTGGGCTGTTTGTGTGTGGAATTGTGAGCGGATCACCGTTTCACACAGGAAACAGCTATGACCATGATTACGCCAAGCTATTTAGGTGAGACTATAGAATACTCAAGCTTGACGATAATTCCCATGTGTCCTCGGGAGCGCTTTCCTTTATATAAGAGTTTGTCCAGGCTTGTCCTTTGCTACAAAAAGGATTGGTCCATCTTGCTGCACCTTATTTACTTCTATTACTTGTTACCCGTTACAAATTACCTTATCACAAAACTACCTGTTACCGATAATTTCAGTGCTTGCAAAGAATACCTTACTGAAAACTGCTTATCATTTCCTTCTGCTCCTCGTTGGTTCCACACTCTTACTTATCGGAAGGACTGCGATAGATCCCCTATACTTGTGGGTCATCAAGACTCTTTTCTGGCGCCGTTGCCGGGGAGTGAAGCGGCTTTGGTAGGTGGGATTTGGTAAGGAAAAATTTATACAGTGTGCTGAAATTTACTGTCACTTGTTACTATGGAAAGTAATCCTTTGAGGGGCTTGTTCAGGGTATCTTCACCCCGACCAGTAGAGCAAAGAGTTGCTCCTCAACCTACTGAACCTACTGAAAATGATTACTTTGAAATTCCTTCGGGTATGATAGAGAAACTGCTAGCTGATCCTTTTACAGGAGATGGAACATTGCATCCCGATTTACACTTAATCTATGTGGATGAAGTTTGTGGATTATTTAAGCTTGCAGGTATGCCCGAAGATGTTATCAAGAAGAAGGTCTTCCCTTTATCTTTGGAGGGAAAGGCATTGACATGGTTTAAGTTATGTGATGAAATGGGATCATGGAACTACAACCGATTGAAACTGGAATTTCATCTGAAGTTTTATCCTATGCATCTGGTTCATCGTGATCGTAATTATATATATAATTTTTGGCCTCGCGAAGGAGAAAGCATCGCTCAAGCTTGGGGGAGGCTTAAGTCAATGTTATATTCATGCCCCAATCATGATCTCTCAAAACAAATTATTATTCAAAAAAATTATGCTCGGCTTTCTCTCAATAATCGCTCCATGCTTGATACTTCTTGTACTGGCTCTTTTATGATGAAGACTATTGAATTCAAATGCGATTTATTGGAAAGAATTAAACACAACTCTGAAGATTGGGATCTCGATGAAGGTATGGAGTCAGGTATAACACCTAAGTTCGATTGTGTTAAATCTTTTATGGACACCGATGTTTTCCGTGAATTTAGCACTAAATATGGACTTGACTCTGAGATAGTAGCTTCTTTCTGTGAATCCTTTGGTACTCATGTTGATCTCCCTAAGGAGAAGTGGTTTAAATATAATCTTCCCATTGAAGTAAAAGTAGTTTCACCTATTAAAGTTGAGGAAAAGACTATCACTTATAATGTTGATCCTATTGTTCCTACTGCTTATATTGAGAAACCACCTTTCCCTATTAAAATAATGGATCATGCTAAAACTTCAACTGTGGTTCGTAAGAGTAATACTAGAACACCTACACCCTCTGAGCAAATTAAAGTTGAACCTAGTATTGCTATGGTTAAAGATCTCCTGGCCGATAATATTGATGGGCATGTTATTTACTTTTGTGATGAAGCTGCTAGAATTGCTAGACCCGTTACTAAAAATAAACATAGACCTGTTGTAGGCATGCCTGTTATTTCTGTTAAAATAGGAGGTCATTGCTATCATGGCTTATGTGATATGGGTGCTAGTGCAAGTGCAATACCTCATTACTTATACAAAGAAATTATGCATGATATTGTACCTGCTAAGATAGAGGAAATTGATGTTACAATTAAGCTTGCCAATAGAGACACTATTTCACCAATTGGGATTGTTAGAGATGTTGAAGTCTTGTGTGGGAAAGTTAAATATCCTGCTGATTTTCTTGTTCTTGGTTCCCCACAAGATAACTTTTGTCACATTATATTTGGTAGACCCTTCTTGAATACTGTTAATGCTAGGATAGATTGCAAAAAGGATGTTACTATTGGTTTGGGGGATATGTCTCATGAGTTTAATTTTGCTAATTTCATAGACAACCCCATGATAAAGAATTGCCTAGTAAAGATGAAATTATTGGTCTTGCTTCTATTGTCGTGCCTCCTAATGATCCTTTAGAACAATATTTGCTCGACCATGAAAATGATATGTTTATGAATGAAAGAAGGGAAATAGATGAAGTATTCTTTAAACAGGGACCTATTTTGAAACACAACTTGCGTGTTGAAATTCTAGGGGCTCCTCGTCCACTCAAGGTGATCCCGTGTTTGAGATTAAACCTTTACCTGATACTCTTTAATAAGCTTATCTTGATGAGAAAAACATATATCCTATTATTATTAGTGCTAACCTTTCAGAGCATGAAGAAAAGAAATTATTGAAAACTTTGAAGAAGCACCGTGTTGCTATTGGATATACTCTTGATGATCTTAAGGGCATTAGTCCAACTCTATGCCAGCACAAAATAAAATTGGAGAAAGATGCGAAACCAGTTGTTGATCACCAACGATGGTTAAATCCTAAGATGAAAGAAGTTGTAAGAAAAGAAATACTAAAGCTTCTGGAGGCAGGTATAATTTATCCCGTTGTTGATAGTCAGTGGGTAAGTCTTGTCCATTGTGTCCCTAAGAAGGGATGTATTACTGCTGTTCCTAATGATAAAGATGAATTGATCCCACAAAGAATTGTTACAGGTTATAGAATGGTAATTGATTTCCGCAAATTAAATAAAGCTACTAAAAAGGATCATTACCCTTTACCTTTTATTGATCAAATGCTAGAAAGATATTCGAACATACACATTTGTACTTTCTAGATGGTTATTCTGGTTTCTCTCAAATACCTGTGTCAAAAGAGGATCAAGAAAAGACAACTTTTACTTGCCCTTTCGGTACCTTTGCTTATAAACGTATGCCTTTTGGTTTATGCAATGCACCTGCTACCTTTCAAAGATGTATGGCTGCTATATTCTCTAACTTTTGTAAAAATATTGTTGAGGTTTTCATGGATGATTTCTCCGTATATGGAACTTCTTTTGATGATTGCTTAAGCAACTTTGATCGAGTTTTGCAGAGATGTGAAGAAACTAATCTTGTCTTGAATTGGGAGAAGTGCAACTTTATGGTTAATGAAGGTATTGTCTTAGGGCATAAAATTTCTGAAAGAGGTATTCAAGTTGATAAAGCTAAGGTTGATGCTATTGAAAAGATGCCGTGTCCTAAGGACATTAAAGGTATAAGAAGTTTCCTTGGTCATGCCGGGTTTTATAAGAGGTTCATTAAGGACTTCTCTAAAATTTCTAGGCCTCTCTGACTAATCTCTTACAAAAAGATGTTCCATTTGTCTTTGATGATGATTGTGTAGAAGCATTTGAAATACTTAAGAAAGCCTTGATTTCTGCACCTATTGTTCAGCCACCTGATTGGAATTTACCCTTTGAAATTATGTGTGATGCTAGTGATTATGCTGTAGGGGCTCTTCTAGGACAAAGAGTTGATAAGAAATTAAATGTTATTCAATATGCTAGTAAAACTCTAGACAGTGCCCAGAGAAATTATGCTACTACCAAAAAGGAATTTTTAGCAGTTGTATTTTCTTGTGATAAGTTAATACCTTATATTGTTGATTCTAAGGTAACTGTTCACACTGATCATGCTGCTATTAAATATCTTATGGAAAAGAAAGATGCTAAACCTAGACTTATTATATGGGTTCTCTTGCTACAAGAATTTGATTTGCATATTGTTGATAGAATGGGAGCTGAGAACCCCGTTGCAGACAATTTGTCTAGGTTAGAGAATGTTCTTGATGACCCACTACCTATTGATGATAGCTTTCCTGATGAACAATTAGCTGTCATAAATGCTTCTTGTACTGCTCCATGGTATGCTGATTATGCTAATTATATTGTTGCTAAATTTATACCACCTAGTCTCACATACCAGCAAAAGAAAAAGTTTTTCTATGATTTAATACATTACTTTTGGGATGACCCACACCTTTAGAAAGAAGGAGTAGATGGTGTCATTAGACGTTGTGTACCTGAGCATGAACAGGAACAGATCCTACGTAAGTGTCACTCCGAGGCTTATGGAGGATACCATGCTGGATATAGAACTGCACATAAGGTATTGCAATCCGGTTTTTATTGGCCTACTCTCTTCAAGGATGCCCGTAATTTTGTCTTGTCTTGTGATGAATGCCGAAGAATTGGTAATATTAGCAGACGTCAAGAAATGCCTATGAATTATTCACTTGTTATTGAACCATTTGATGTTTGGGGCTTTGATTATATGGGACCGTTTCCTTCCTCTAATGGGTATACACATATTTTAGTTGTTGTTGATTATGTTACTAAGTGGGTAGAAGCTATTCCAACTAGTAGTGTTGATCATAACACCTCTATTAAGATGCTTAAAGAAGTTATTTTTCTGAGGTTTGGAATCCCTAGATACTTAATGACTGATGGTGGTTCACATTTTATTCATGGTGCTTTTCGTAAAATGCTTGGTAAGTATGATGTTAATCATAGAATTGCATCTCTGTATCACCCGCAGTCTAGTGGTCAAGTAGAACTTAGTAATAGAGAGCTTCAATTAATTTTGCAAAAGACTGTTAATAGATCTAGAAAGAATTGGTCCAAGAAACTTGATGATGCATTATGGGCTTATAGAACTGCAAACAAAAATCTTATGGGTATGTCTCCGTATAAAATGGTTTATGGAAAAGCTTGCCACTTACCTCTCGAACTAGAACATAAGGCATATTGGGCCATTAAAGAGCTCAATTATGATTTCAAACTTGCCGGTGAGAAGAGGCTTTTTGACATTAGCTCACTTGATGAATGGGCAACCCAGGCCTATGAGAATGCCAAACTGTTTAAAGAAAAAGTTAAAAGATGGCATGACAAAAGGATACAAAAACGTGAGTTTAATGTAGGTGATATTGTTATACAACTCTCGTTTAAGATATTTTGCAGGAAAACTCCTCTTTAAATGGGAAGGTCCTTATGTCATCGAGGAGGTCTATCGTTCCGCTGCCATAAAAATCAACAACTTTGAAGGCACAAATCCGAGGGTGGTGAACGGTCAAAAAATCAAACATCATATCTCAGGTAATCCCATAAATGTTGAAACTAATGTTATTGAAACCGTAACCCCGGAGGAATACATAAGGGACACTTTCCAGAACGCTTCGGACTCCGAAAAGGAATAGGTATGTGGTACGGCAAGTAAACCGACTCCAAAATAGTTCTAATAGCAATTTTTCTTTGTTTTGGAATATTAAAGAAAATAGGAAAATAAGTAGTCCGGGAAGGACACGAGGCATCCTCGAGGGTGGAGGGCGCGCCCTACCCCCTGGGCGTGCCCCCTACCTCGTGGGCACCTCATGTGCCCTCCGGACTCTGTTTTCTTGCACAGTACTAATTTTGGTAGGTAAAAATTCATTATATAATCTCCCGAAGGTTTTGACCACCGTCCCACGCAAATATCCTCTGTTTTTGTTTCGAGCTGTTTTTCTGACAGATCTAGATCACCATGACGTCTCCAAGTGCCCCCAAGGACAAATTCTTCGAGAAGGTCATCAGCCCCTACCTGGCGGAAGTGCTGCAACATCCTCAAACCATTGAGATGCGTGAGGGGTTGCTGCACATCCGCGATGTTGAGAGACCAAGGAGGACTAGAAGCATGGAGACAAGGCTCGAGGCAATGGAGCAACAAGTTTTCAAGTGCCAGGAGATGGTGGAACATGGACACGATTCCAATCATATAATGATCACGGAGTTCACCAACAACCACAAGCTGGATGCCAAGAACATTGGGGAGGCCATCTTCAAGCTTCATGAGAAAATTGAGCGCCTCCAAGCCCAGATCTATGACCTGCAAAGCCAAAACTATGAGTATGAATATAGATTCAAGAGGATGAGTTTGGCTATAGATTTGAGGATCCTGGAGACTCAATCATCCTTTTACCATGGTGAGCCTATGCCTTGGAAGATGAACGACAAGCCTACATCATCAACAACTCCACCATCACCACCCCTGAGGAAAGAGATATAAACACATGGGTATGGGCACTCCCCTTGGCAACTGCCAAGCTTGGGGGAGTGCCCCGGTATTGTATCACCACCACACTTTTATCTTTACCGTTTTTCTTAGTTCGATCCTTTTGTTTATATCTTGATCTAGTAGAATAAAGTTTTAGTATGATCTAGTTTTGAGTTTTGCTTTATGATCCTTCTATGTAATCGAGTCCGTGAGCTATATATAATAAAGATTAGTTATGAGTCAAGGGCTTGATTATCTTACTATGATCTTGAGGGAAGAAAGAATAAAAAGAATTAAAGAGATCATATTGATCTTATGGAGAGTAATGACTTCACATATAAAGAAGTGTGATGAATAAAAGTTGTTGAGAGTTGACAAACATAGTTTTGGTCATCGTTGCAATTAATAGGAAGTAATAAAAAAGAGAGGTTTTCACATATAAATATTCTATCTTGGACATCTTTTATGATTGTGAGCACTCATTAAAATATGACATGCTAAAAAGTTGATGTTGGACAAGGAAGACAACGTATTGGGTTATGTTTTCTTACATCCGAAATAAATTATATTGTCATGGATCATCCAACATGTTGAGCTTGCCTTTCCCCCTCATGCTATCCAAATTCTTTGCACCAAGTAGAGATACTACTTGTGCTTCCAAATATCCTTAAACCCAGTTTTTCCATGAGAGTCCACCATATCTACCTATGGATTGAGTAAGATCCTTCAAGTAAGTTGTCATTGTTGCAAGCAATAAAAATTGCTCTCAAATATGTATGATTTATTAGTATGGAGAAAATAAGCTTTATATGATCTTGTGATGTGGAAGAAATAAAAGCGACGGATTGCATAATAAAGGTCCATATCACAAGTGGCAATATAAAGTGACGTTCTTTTGCATTAATATTTCGTGCATCCAACCATAAAAGCATGTGACAACCTCTGCTTCCCTCTATGAAGGGCCTATCTTTTATCCTCGTCTTATACTTTATACAAGAGTCATGGTGATTTTCACCTTTCCTTTTTACATTTTATCCTTCGGCAAGCACTGTGTGTTGGAAAGATCCTGATATATATAGCTAATTGGATGTGAGTTTTCACGAACTATTATTGTTGACATTACCCTTGAGGTAAAAGGTTGGGAGGCAAAACTCTAAGCCCCTATCTTTCTCTGTGTCCGACTAAAACTTCATACCCATAAATATTGTGTGAGTGTTAGCAATTCTGAAAGACTAAATGATAGTTGAGTATGTGGACTTGCTGAAAATCTCTTATATTGACTCTTTCCGATGTTACGATAAATTGCAGTTGCTTAAATGACTGAGATTATAGTTTGTTAGTTTTCAATGAAGTTTCTGACTCATACATGAAATTGTGAAGGAATTGTTACTTTAGCATAAGAAACCATATGACAATACATATATGTTGCTATTCTAAGAATGATCATGATGCCCTCATGTCCGTACTTTGTTTTATCGACACCTCTATCTCTAAATATGTAGACATATTTTTTGTTATCGGCTTCCGCTTGAGGACAAGTGATAACCCACAAGTATAGGGGATCGCAACAGTTTTCGAGGGTAGAGTATTCAACCCAAATTTATTGATTCGACACAAGGGGAGCCAAAGAATATTCTCAAGTATTAGCAGCTGAGTTTTCAATTCAACCACACCTGGAAACTTAATATCTGCAGCAAAGTATTTAGTAGCAAAGTAATATGATAGTAGTGGTAACGGTAGCAAAAGGTAATAGTAGCAAAAGTAATGTTTTTGGTATTTTGTAGTGATGATAGCAATAGCAACGGAAAAGAAAATAAGCGAAGAAAAATATATGGAAAGCTCGTAGGCAATGGATCGGTGATGGAGAATTATGCCGGATGCGGTTCATCATGTAACAATCATAACCTAGGGTGACACAGAACTAGCTGCAGTTCATCAATGTAATGTAGGCATGTATTCCGAATATAGTCATACATGCTTATGGAAAAGAACTTGCATGACATCTTTTGTCCTACCCTCCCGTGGCAGCAGGGTCCTAGCAGAAACTAAGGGATATTAAGGCCTCCTTTTAATAGAGTACCGGAACAAAGCATTAGCACATAGTTAATACATGAAATCCTCAAACTATTGTAACACCCCGGATGTAACTTTCCCAATTTGTACTCCAACTCTTGCCGTTTCCGGCGTTAAGTTAATTTATTTTTCTCGGGTTCGGGTCTTTGTCTCCGTGTGTTGTTGTCGTTGTCATGCATCTCTTATCATGTCATCTTGTGCATTGCATTTGCATACGTGTTCGTCTCATGCATTCGAGCATTTTCCCCGTTGTCCGTTTTGCATTCCGGCGCTTCGTTCTCCTCCGGTGGTCATTTCTAGCTTTTTTCATGTGTGGGGATTAAACATTTCCGGATTGGACCGAGAATTGCCAAGCGGCCTTGGTTTACTACCGGTAGACCGCCTGTCAAGTTTCGTACCATTTGGACTTCGTTTGATACTCCAACGGTTAACCGAGGGACCGAAAAGGCCTCGTGTGTGTTGCAGTCCAACACCCCTCCAATTTGTCCCAAAACCACCTAACTCTGCTCCATCATCTAGAGTGTTTGATCACGGGCCGAAAATAGCACCTCATTTGAACTCTCCTAGCTCCCTCTACCTCTATTTAAAGACCCCTTCCCCGAAATCCGGATCTCCCTCTCCGAAACCCTAAAATACCTCCTCCTCCGCCGCCGGACACGTCTGGACAGACCGGACGCGTCCGCTCCGCCGCCCGCCGCCACGTGGCGTCACGCCGTTGGCCGCGCCCCGCGGGACCGCATCGCCGTGCCGCCGGGCCCGGGCAGTCCGCTTCCGGCCCCCGCGGGCCCATCCATCCACCGCCGCCGCCCGGGCCTCGTCTCCCTCGCCCGCCCGCGCCTTCCCCGTTGCCGGCCGCCCCGCCGCCGCGTGCCATCTCCGGTGAAGCCGCCGCCTCGCCGCCTCCTCGCGTCGCCCGCGCCGCGCCGCCTTCGCCGCGCCCCGCCGCCTCGTCGCCGGCGAGCACCGCCGCCCCGCGCCGCCTCCTCGGCCGGCCTCGCCTCTTCTTCCTCTCCCGCCGACCGAGCTCGCCGGTGAACAGTGCTCACGCCGCCACCTCGGATTGCGTGCAGATCTGGAAACCCTAGATTGGAGGTTGATTTTTTCTACTAAGTCCCTGATATTTTCAGTTCAAGTGCTCATGTTCATGACCTCGTAACTTTGCATCCGTAGCTCCGATTCATGCATATAGCATATCAAAATGTTCATCTCAGAGAGTACATCATTTCATTCCATTGCATCATATTCATTTGAGTTCATCTTGATGCCCGAAATGCTGTTAGAAGAGGGATACTTGAGATAATTGTCAGATCCGCTACCCCGTTTAGGTTTTTGTCATTTTTGCCATGATTAATGTGTGCATGATATGCCCTGATGCTCTACATATGTTTTGTTAAGGGTTTTGTCATCTTTCCAGAGGTGCAACCCATGTATTTTTGTGATGTGTGGTGACTAGTGCAATCTTGCAAAGTGGTGCACTTGTTAATTCTGTTTTCAAGGACTTAGTTATTCCACTAAGTCCTTGAGCTGTTCATCTCATGTTGCCATATGTTCATGTTGTTTCCTAGTGATCCGTGCCTCTTTTGAGGATGATCAGTAAGGATGTTTTGTTAATCTTGTAGTGCTCTATCCATCCATGTCTTTGTTTGCAATTATGGAGCACCCTAGCTTGAGTCAATCGAGCTCTACTTTTGCTACTTTGTGAATCTGGGCAGATTGTCAACTTGTTTGCAATTTTTCCGATGATGTTGTAGTTGATCCGTGCATGCTATGCTATTGTTCTTGCCATGTATAGCTTGCATTTTGTGCCTTCTTAATGGATGTATGCTTAGCTTGTCATGACTTGCACCGTAGTGAGTGCATCGAGCTCGTAAACATGCCTACTTGATATCTGTTTTCAGCATGTGTCAGTTTTCACTAAGTCTGAAAACTGATTATGTTTTTGCTATGTTCACATGCTTGCAATTGTATTTTCTGATCCCTTTTGGCTCAAGGTCACTAAGGGACTTTTGTTTAGATCTTTGAGTAGCTCCATGCCATGCTTTACTTTGCCATGTTCAGGTCCTGTAGCATGTAGTTTTGTTGCTCCGAAGAGTGCTACCTGATCTGAAATTCCAGACAAGTGTTAATTTCACTAAGTCTGAGATCTGTTTGCCATATGCATTTTTGCCATGCTTGTTTGAACCTGTTAATGGATGAATTGGCCGTAGATCAGTGCTAGACTTTTGTTAAGCATCTTGTATGCATCCCTGCCATGTATCTTGTTGTCATGTTTGGGTGCTGTAGCATGTTCATCTCATTGCATTTAGATGGCTACTTGCTGTAAATCGCAGACCGGTGTCATTTTTGAACCGCTTGCCATTTCCAAACCGTAACTCCGATTCCGGCATTCTTTATATCGTTTTCAAGCGATTTTATCTCATCTTTCCAGTGGCACACTTGGATTTCCATGTTGAGGCCAGGTTCTTGCATATCCTGTCATATCTTGCATTTTGCATCCCGCATCGCATCCCGCATAGCATATCATCTTTGCATCTTGATGGATCCTTGCACGTGGTTGATTGTATCCTTGTTGCTTGTTTTTCTTGTTTGGGTAGAGCCGGGAGACGAGTTCGCTAACGAGGAGCCCGTTGAGTTTGATTTCGAGGATCCAGTCAACTCTGACAACTGTGCAGGCAAGATGATCATACCCTCGAAATCACTACTATCTTTGCTATGCTAGATTGCTCGCTCTTTTGCTATGCCAATGCTACGATGCCTACCATTTTCTTGCAAGCCTCCCAAAATTGCCATGTCAAACCTCTAACCCACCTTGTCCTAGCAAACCGTTGTTTGGCTATGTTATCGCTTTGCTCAGCCCCTCTTATAGCGTTGCTAGTTGCAGGTGAAGATTGAAGGACGTTCCTTGTTGGAACATTTATTTACTTGTTGGGATATCATTATATTGCCATGTTATCTTAATGCATCTATATACTTGGTAAAGGGTGGAAGGCTCGGCCTCTCGCCTAGTGTTTTGTTCCACTCTTGCGGCCCTAGTTTCCGTCATATCGGTGTTATGTTCCCGGATTTTGCGTTCCTTACGCGGTTGGGTTATAATGGGAACCCCTTGATAGTTCGCCTTGATTAAAGCTTTTCCAGCAATGCCCAACCTTGGTTTTACCATTTGCCACCTAGCCTTTTCTTTCCCTTGGGTTCTGCAGACTCAAGGGTCATCATTATTTTAACCCCCCTGGGCCAGTGCTCCTCTGAGTGTTGGTCCCACCGAGCGATGTCCGGGGCTACCAGGGGAAACTCTGGGATGACCTACCCGACGTCTGGCTCATCTGAGTGTGCCCTGAGAACGAGATATGTGCAGCTCCTATCGGGATTTGTCGGCACATTCGGGCGGTGTTGCTGGTCTTGTTTTAACCTGTCGAAGTGTCTTGAATAACCGAGATACCGAGTCTGATCGGAACGTCTTGGGAGGAGGTCTATTCCTTCGTTGGCCGTGAGAGCTTGTCATGGGCTAAGTTGGGACTCCCCTGCAGGGATTTGAACTTTCGAAAGCCGTGCCCACGGTTATGGGCAGATGGGAATTTGTTAATGTCCGGTTGTAGATAACTTGAACTTTAACTTAATTAAAATGAATCAACTGAGTGTGTTGCCGTGATGGCCTCTTCTCGGCGGAGTTCGGGAAGTGGACACGGTGTTGGAGTAATGTTTGCGCAGGTTGCTCTCTAGTTTCTCGCTCGCGCTTTGCCTCCTCTTCTCGCTCTCTTTTGCGAATAAGTTAGCCACCATACTTGCTAGTCGCTTGCTGCAGCTCCACATATTTACCCTTCCTTACCTTTAAGCTTAAATAGTCTTGATCGCGAGGGTGCGAGATTGCTGAGTCCCTGTGGCTCACAGATTACTATTACACCAGATGCAGGGCCTGATGATTCCGCTCCAGGAGACGCTTATGAGCTCAAGTGGGAGTTTGACGAAGACTCTCAATGTTACTATGTTTCCTTTCCCGATGATCAGTAGTGGTTCCCAGTTGGGGGTGATTGGGACCGTGTCGCTTGTTGGGTTATCTTTTATTTTGGCGCTGTAGTCGGGCCATGAGTGTTTGGATGATGTAATGTTATTTATGTACTTGATTGACGTGGCGAGTGTAAGCCAACGATGTTATGTCCCCTTTATTATTATATTACATGGGATGTTGTGAAGATTGCCTAACTTGCGACATATGCCTTCAATGCGATTATGCCTCTAAGTCGTGCCTCGACACGTGGGAGCTATAGTCGCATCGAGGGTGTTACAAGTTGGTAATCAGAGCCTTCCCCAACCTTAGGAGCCCCATTGCTTGATCGTTATTAGCGGCCGAGTTGTGTCTAGAAAAATGTTTTGAGTCATTAGGAATTTTATATCGGAGAGTTTAGGAATTCTTTTTACTTCCCAGTCTCCTCATCGCTCTGGTAAGGCATCCTGACGTAGAGTTTTGACTCTTCTCTTCTCAAATTTCACTAAAAAAATTTTAGGATCACGCGGGTATCTTGGAATCGTTCCGATGGTTTTATGATGAGAACATTGTCTTGGTGCCTCCTGTCAGGGGTTTAGTGGAAGTGTCCCGGGGAGTTGAGCTCTGAGGTGTTGTCGTCATAATTTTATCGTTGCAGTTCTGGAATACCTGAGTTTAGTACGCCGACATAGAAAATCTCTTTTATGCAGTTCGTTGGTGATATAACCTCGACGCCACCCAGTACTGGGGCGGGAGTTTGGGAGTATCGCCATAACTTGTATAATGGATGCTTTTCGAAGGTTGAGGTAGATGGTTTCCGAAGGTTTCTTGGTTATGTGTTGAAGGATGGATACAACTGGATGTAGGATTTGCTAGTTTGGGTGACATATTATGCTTCCCCTGTATCCCCAACACCTGATTGCATAACCGTAAAGGTTCGGGAGTTTCATAGGTGGGAATTCTTGTAGCTCTAGTTCTTCTTCCACGGATATTGGTTTGAGATTGGGATTTCTTACCGATTATTCGTTCTTGATCCGTACCTTGTTGATTTATTTCTCTACCTTAATTCTACGTGGCTTCTCAATTTATGGATATGTGACCATTTCAAGAGGAATGCATTCGTTCATTTTGTTTAGATGTGAAGACTATATGTTGCAATTTTCATTCCATTGGATTCAGCTTCAATACTTGTCTGTCAATGTGCTAATGGTGGTCAACCTCTTCAGGATGGCTCCTCCAACGCGCACGACTCTGAATCCTGATCCGCCTCCACCTCCACCTCCTCCAGAGGCATGGCAAGCTGTGATGGCCGCAACCAATTCAAACACACAGCTGATCATGCAAATTCTCCAAGAGTGCAATCAAGGCAACCAAGGGAATCAAGGCAACAATCAGAATCACTTTGCTACACTCAACCAGTTCCTTGCTAACGGGCCAAAGACTTTCAGCAATTGTGTTGAGGCAACCGATGCTGACGATTGGCTAGTGGATCTGTGCAAGCATTTCGAGTGCAGTAACGTCAGGCCTGAGGACTTTGTTAAGTTTGCTTCCTTCCAACTCAAAGATCAAGCTGCAGAATGGTTCCAGCAGTACAAGGATTCCAGAGGTGGACATGTTATCACTTGGGATGATTTCCGTCGAGATTTCAGGGCTCATCATATCCCTCAGAGCGTGGTTGAAAGCAAGCGTGAGGAATTCTGCAATCTGAAGCAAGGCTCTTTGTCTGTCTATGACTACAACAAGTTGTTCCAGAAGCTCGCCCGCTTTGCCAAGCAGGACGTCCCTGATGAGAAGAGCATGATATATCGGTTCAGGGGTGGTCTCAGAGAAGAAATTCAGCTAGCTCTTGTTCTCTTTGAGCCCTTGAGATACGATGAGTTCTACAACATGGCACTGAAGCAAGAGGCTGCTCAGTTGAGGTGTGATGCTTCCAAGAAGCGAGTCAGAGATGTTACTCCTTCTTCCTCTACTCAAGTGGCCAAGCAGCAGAAGTATTGGCTTCCTCCTCCTCCATTCCGTTAGCCGTATCAGCAGAAGAGCAAAGGTGGCAGTGGATCTTCCCACCCACCCAACCCTGGCTTTCAGAACAAGACTTCGTCTCAAGCTCCAAGATCGAGTGCTCCGTATCACCGTCCGCTTTCAGAGGTCACGTGCAACAAGTGCCAATAGAAGGGTCACTATGCCAACAAGTGTTTCAACCAGAGGCGTCTTCCTCCTCCTCCTCCTCCTGTCAGATCGGCAAGTACAGCTGTGGTCAAGCATAACCCCAAGTCCGCCAAGGTCAACTTGATGAATGCAGCTCAGGCAGAGGACTTGTCAGATGTCATCATGGGTAACCTTCCTGTTAATGATATTCCTGCAAAAGTTCTTTTTGACACGGGTGCATCGCATTGTTTCATCTCGAGGCCATTTGTTTCTAAGCATGAGTTGCCTTTGCAAGATTTGCCTGGACAGTTATCTGTTGTTTCTCCGGGGAAATTCATGAATGCAAGCGCTATTGCCCCAGATGTTACTATCATGTTGGGATTACAAGTTTATCTCTTCTTCGGTGGTTCTTGGTAACTCGGATATTGATCTTATTCTCGGAATGGATTGGCTTTCTAAGCACAAGGCACATCTTGATTGTGCTGCCAGGCAGATTCAATTGACTCATTTGTCTGAGGATGTAATTGTCTTTTCCGCTCGGGATAATACCATTCATCTGTTTTCTCTCAATGAGAAGGGTGAATTGGATGCCATCTCTCAAATTCCAGTCGTTTGCGAATATCAAGACGTCTTTCCAGAAGAGCTTCCAGGAATGCCTCCGCACCGGCCAGTTGAATTCGTTATTGATCTTGAGCCTGGCACGGAACCAGTGTGCAAACGTCCTTACAAGCTCGGACCTGAAGAGTTGAAGGAGCTGAAGAAGCAACTCGATATTCAAAAGAAAATGGGTCTCATCCGGCCTAGTTCTTCTCCGTGGGGTTGTGTTGTTCTTTTTGTGAAGAAGAAGGATGGAACGGACTGACTTTGTGTTGATTACCATCCAGTGAACAAGAAGACCATCAAGAACAAATACCCACTTCCCAACATCAATGAGCTGTTCGAACAACTGAAAGGTGCCCAAGTATTCTCCAAGCTTGATCTCCGTATGGGTTATCATCAGATTCGTATCCGTGAGCAAGATATTCCCAAGGCGGCTTTTAGGACAAGCTTTGGTTCATATGAATACACTGTCATGTCTTTTGGTCTCGTCAACGCTCCTCCGACGTTCTCTCGCATGATGAATTTCATCTTCAATGCCTACACCAATGACTTCATTTTGGTCTATCTCGACGACATTCTGGTTTTCTCGAAGAACAAGGAAGATCATGCCAAGCACTTGCGTTTGGTTCTCGATAAGCTAAGGGAACACAAGTTCTATGCAAAGTTCTCCAAGTGTGAATTTTGGCTCGATGAGGTTCTTTATCTTGGTCATATCATCTCTGCCAAGGGCATTGTGGTGAATCCTGAGAAGGTGTCTGCAATTGTGAATTGGGAACCTCCTCAGAACGTGAAGCAACTCCGTAGCTTCCTCGGTCTCGCAAGCTTTTGCCGAAGATTCGTTGAAAACTTTTCTAAGATCGCGAAGCCTCTCTCTAATCTTCTCCAGAAGCACGTCAAGTACGTTTGGTATCCGGAGTGTGACATTGCTATCAACACTTTGAAAGAGAAATTGATCATTGCTCCAGTTCTGACTCCACCTGATGAATCCAAGCCGTACGAGGTCTTTTGTGATGCCTCTCTCCAAGGTATTGGCGCAGTATTGATGCAAGAGAAGAAAGTTGTCGCTTATACCTCTCGCCAGTTGAAGCCTAATGAGAAGAACTACCCCACTCATGATCTCGAGTTGGCGGCAGTTGTGCATGCTCTTTTGACTTGGAGACATCTTCTATTGGGAAGAAAAGTGGACATTTTCACTGATCACAAGAGTTTCAAGTACATCTTCACTCAGCCTAATCTCAACCTCAGGCAAACTCGATGGGTCGAAATGATTCAAGAGTATAATCCGAGTATCGAGTATACTCCAGGCAAGGCCAATGTGATTGCTGACGCGTTGAGCAGGAAAGCTTATTGCAGCAGTCTGATTCTCAAGCCTTACCAACCCGAGCTTTGTGAAGCTTTCCGCAAACTTAATCTGCAAGTTGTTCCTCAAGGTTTCCTCGCCAACCTTCAAGTCTCTCCCACCTTGGAAGACCAGATTCGCCAAGCCCAGCTTCTTGATGCTATGGTGAAAAAGGTGAAGATTGGGATTGCCAAGAGTCAACCCAAGTATAAGTGCTACCGCCTTGATGACAAGGACACTCTCTTCTTCGAGGATCGAATTGTTGTACCCAAAGGTGACCTATGTAAAGTGATCATGAATGAGGCTCACAATTCTCTCCTCTCCATCCACCCTGGGAGCATGAAGATGTATCAGGACCTCAAGCAAGCTTATTGGTGGACTCGAATGAAGCGTGAGGTTGCTAAATTCGTGAATGAATGTGATGTCTGCAGAAGAGTGAAGGCAGAACACCAAAGGCCAGCTGGTCTCCTCCAACCTCTTGCCATTCCAGAATGGAAGTTTGACCACATTGAAATGGACTTCGTGACTGGGTTTCCAAAGTCCAAGCGTGGCAATGATGCTATATTCGTTGTCATCGACAAACTCACTAAAGTGGCTCACTTTCTGCCTATCAAAGAGTCAATCACTGCAGCTCAATTGGCGGAACTCTATACCTCTCGAATTGTTTCTCTGCACGGTATTCCTCAAGTGATCTCTTCAGACCGTGGCAACATTTTTTACCTCCAAGTTTTGGGATTCTTTTCAGAAGGCCATGGGCACCAACATCCGCTTCAGCACAGCTTTCCATCCTCAAACTAGCGGTCAAGTCGAGCGTGTCAACCAGATTCTTGAAGATATGCTCAGGGCTTGTGTGATCTCCTTCGGCATGAAGTGGGAGGATTGTCTTCCTTATGCTGAATTCTCCTACAACAACAGTTTTCAAGCAAGTTCGGGCAAGGCCCCATTTGAAATTCTGTATGGCAGGAAGTGCTGTACCCCTCTCAACTGGTCTGAAACCGGTGAACATCAGCTTTTGGGTAATGACTTAATCACAGAGGCAGAGGAAATGTGCAAAGTCATTTGTGATAACCTCAAAGCAGCCCAATCCCGCCAGAAGAGCTACTATGATAGTAAGCACCGTGATTTGGCTTTTGAGATCGGAGATCATGTTTACCTCCGCGTCTCTCCTATGAAAGGTACTCGTCGCTTCGGTATCAAAGGGAAGCTTGCCCCCAGATACGTGGGACCTTTCAAGATTGTCAGCAAGAGAGGCGACCTCGCCTATCAACTCGAGCTTCCTTCGAACTTTGCAAATATTCATGACGTGTTCCATGTCTCTCAGCTCCGAAAGTTCTTCAAGACTCCTGACCGCACCGTCAACTTCGAGGACATTGAGCTCCAAGAGGATCTCTCCTATCGTGAGCACCCCGTTGCTATTCTCGAAGAGATTGAACACAAGACTCGCAACAAGTCAATCAAATTTCTCAAAGTCAAGTGGTCACACCATTCCGACCATGAAGCTACCTGGGAACGCGAGGATCACCTCCGTTCTGAGTACCCGGCGTTCTTTCAGTCCTAGATCTCGGGACGAGATCCTTTCGTAGTGGTGGAGTGTTGTAACACCCCGGATGTAACTTTCCCAATTTGTACTCCAACTCTTGCCGTTTCCGGCGTTAAGTTAATTTATTTTTCTCGGGTTCGGGTCTTTGTCTCCGTGTGTTGTTGTCGTTGTCATGCATCTCTTATCATGTCATCTTGTGCATTGCATTTGCATACGTGTTCGTCTCATGCATTCGAGCATTTTCCCCGTTGTCCGTTTTGCATTCCGGCGCTTCGTTCTCCTCCGGTGGTCATTTCTAGCTTTTTTTTCATGTGTGGGGATTAAACATTTCCGGATTGTACCGAGACTTGCCAAGCGGCCTTGGTTTACTATCGGTAGACCGCCTGTCAAGTTTCGTACCATTTGGACTTCGTTTGATACTCCAACGGTTAACGGAGGGACCGAAAAGGCCTCGTGTGTGTTGCAGTCTGACACCCCTCCAATTTGGCCCAAAACCCACCTAACTCTGCTCCATCATCTAGAGTGTTTGATCACAATCGCGTGGCCGAAAATCGCACCTCATTTGAACTCTCCTAGCTCCCTCTACCTCTATTTAAAGACCCCTTCCCCGAAATCCGGATCTCCCTCTCCGAAACCCTAAAATACCTCCTCCTCCGCCGCCGGACACGTCTGGACGGACCGGACGCGTCCGCTCTGCTGCCCACTGCCACGTGGCGTCACGCCGTTGGCCGCGCCCCGTGGGACCGCATCGCCGCGCTGCCGGGCCCGGGAAGTCCGCTTCCGGCCCCCGCGGGCCCATCCATCCACCGCCGCCGCCCGGGCCTCGTCTCCCTCGCCCGCCCGCGCCTTCCCCGTTGCCGGCCGCCCCGCCGCCGCGCACCATCTCCGGTGAAGCCGCCGCTCGCCGCCTCCTCGCGTCGCCCGCGCCGCCTTCGCCGCGCCCCGCCGCCTCGTCCCCGCGCCGCCTCGTCGCCGGCGAGCACCGCCGCCCCGCGCCGCCTCCTCGGCCGGCCTCGCCTCTTCTTCCTCTCCCGCCGACCGAGCTCGCCGGTGAACAGTGCTCGCGCCGCCGCCTCGGATTGCGTGCAGATCTGGAAACCCTAGATCGGAGGTTGATTTTTTCTACTAAGTCCCTGATATTTTCAGTTCAAGTGCTCATGTTCATGACCTCGTAACTTTGCATCCGTAGCTCCGATTCATGCCTATAGCATATAAAAATGTTCAACTCAGAGAGTACATCATTTAATTCCACTGCATCATATTCATTTGAGTTCATCTTGATGCCCGAAATGCTGTTAGAAGAGGGCTACTTGAGATAATTGTCAGATCTGCTAGTCCGTTTAGGTTTTTGTCATTTTTGCCATGATTAATGTGTGCATGATATGCCCTGATGCTCTACATATGTTTTGTTAAGGGTTTTGTCATCTTTCCAGAGGTGCAACCCATGTATTTTTGTGATGTGTGTGGTGACTAGTGCAAGCTTGCAAAGTGGTGCACTTGTTAATTCTGTTTTCAGGGACTTAGTTATTCCACTAAGTCCTTGAGCTGTTCATCTCATGTTGCCATATGTTCATGTTGTTTCCTAGTGATCCATGCCTCTTTTGAGGATGATCAGTAAGGATGTTTTTTTAATCTTGTAGTGCTCTATCCATCCATGTCTTTGTTTGCAATTATGGAGCACCCTAGCTTGAGTCAATCGAGCTCTACTTTTGCTACTTTGTGAATCTGGGCAGATTGTCAACTTGTTTGCAATTTTTCCGATGATGTTGTAGTTGATCCGTGCATGCTATGTTATTGTTCTTGCCATGTCTAGCTTGAATTTTGTGACTTCTTAATGGATGTATGCTTAGCTTGTCATGACTTGCACCGTAGTGAGTGCATCGAGCTCGTAAACATGCATACTTGATATCTGTTTTCAGCATGTGTCAGTTTTCACTAGTCTGAAAACTGATTATGTTTTTGCTATGTTCACATGCTTGCAATTGTATTTTCTGATCCCTTTTGGCTCAAGGTCACTAAGGGACTTTTGTTAAGCTCTTTGAGTAGCTCCATGCCATGCTTTAATTTGCCAATGTTACGATAAATTGCAGTTGCTTAAATGACTGAGATTATAGTTTGTTAGTTTTCAATGAAGTTTCTGACTCATACATGAAATTGTGAAGGAATTGTTACTTTAGCATAAGAAACCATATGACAATACATATATGTTGCTATTCTAAGAATGATCATGATGCCCTCATGTCCGTACTTTGTTTTATCGACACCTCTATCTCTAAATATGTAGACATATTTTTTGTTATCGGCTTCCGCTTGAGGACAAGTGATAACCCACAAGTATAGGGGATCGCAACAGTTTTCGAGGTAGAGTATTCAACCCAAATTTATTGATTCGACACAAGGGGAGCCAAAGAATATTCTCAAGTATTAGCAGCTGAGTTGTCAATTCAACCACACCTGGAAACTTAATATCTGTAGCAAAGTATTTAGTAGCAAAGTAATATGATAGTAGTGGTAACGGTAGCAAAAGGTAATAGTAGCAAAAGTAATTTTTTGGTATTTTGTGTAGTGATGATAGCAATAGCAACGGAAAAGAAAATAAGCAAAGAAAAATATATGGAAAGCTCGTAGGCAATGGATCGGTGATGGAGAATTATGCCATGCTTTAATTTGCCATGTTTAGGTCCTGTAGCATGTAGTTTTGTTGCTCCAAAGAGTGCTACCTGATCTGAAATTCCAGACAAGTGTTAATTTCACTAAGTCTGAGATCTATTTGCCATATGCATTTTTGCCATGCTTGTTTGAACCTGTTAATGGATGAATTGGCCGTAGCTCAGTGCTAGACTTTTGTTAAGCATCTTGTATGCATCCCTGCCACGTATCTTGTTGTCATGTTTGGGTGCTGTAGCATGTTCATCTCATTGCATTTAGATGGCTACTTGTTGTAAATCGCAGACCGGTGTCATTTTTGAATCGCTTGCCATTTCCAAACCGTAACTCCGATTCCGGCGTTCTTTATATCGTTTTCAAGCGATTTTATCTCATATTTCCAGTGGCACACTTGGATTTCCAAGTTGAGGCCAGGTTCTTGCATTTCCTGTCATATCTTGCATTTTGCATCCCGCATAGCATCCCACATAGCTTATCATCTTTGCATCTTGATGGATCCTTGCACATGGTTGATTGTATCCTTGTTGCTTGTTTTTCTTGTTTGGGTAGAGCCGGGAGACGAGTTCGCTAATGAGGAGCCCGTTGAGTTTGATTTCGAGGATCCAGTCAACTCTGACAACTGTGCAGGCAAGATGATCATACCCTCGAAATCACTACTATCTTTGCTATGCTAGATTGCTCGCTCTTTTGCTATGCCAATGCTACGATGCCTACCATTTTCTTGCAAGCCTCCCAAAATTGCCATGTCAAACCTCTAACCCACCTTGTCCTAGCAAACCGTTGTTTGGCTATGTTATCGCTTTGCTCAGCCCCTCTTATAGCGTTGCTAGTTGCAGGTGAAGATTGAAGGCCGTTCCTTGTTGGAACATTTATTTACTTGTTGGGATATCATTATATTGCCATGTTATCTTAATGCACCTATATACTTGGTAAAGGGTGGAAGGCTCGGCCTCTCGCCTAGTGTTTTGTTCCACTCTTGCCGCCCTAGTTTCCGTCATATCGGTGTTATGTTCCTGGATTTTGCGTTCCTTACGCGGTTGGGTTATAATGGGAACCCCTTGATAGTTCGCCTTGATTAAAGCTTTTCCAGCAATGCCCAACCTTTGTTTTACCATTTTCCACCTACCCTTTTCTTTCCCTTGGGTTCTGCAGACTCAAGGGTCATCATTATTTTAACCCCCCCGGGCCAGTGCTCCTCTGAGTGTTGGTCCCACCGAGCGATGTCCGGGGCTACCAGGGGCAACTCTGGGCTGGCCTACCCGACGTCTGGCTCATCTGAGTGTGCCCCGAGAACGAGATATGTGCAGCTCCTATCAGGATTTGTCGGGACATTCGGGCGGTGTTGCTGGTCTTGTTTTAACCTATCGAAGTGTCTTGAACAACCGAGATACCGAGTCTGATCGGAACGTCTTGGGAGGAGGTCTATTCCTTCGTTGGCCGTGAGAGCTTGTCATGGGCTAAGTTGGGACTCCCCTGCAGGGATTTGAACTTTCGAAAGCTGTGCCCGCGGTTATGGGCAGATGGGAATTTGTTAATGTCCGGTTGTAGATAACTTGAACTTTAACTTAATTAAAATGAATCAACTGAGTGTGTTGCCGTGATGGCCTCTTCTCGGCGGAGTCCGGGAAGTGGACACGGTGTTGGAGTAATGTTTGTGCAGGTTTCTCTCTAGTTTCTCGCTCGCGCTTTGCCTCCTCTTCTCACTCTCTTTTGCGAATAAGTTAGCCACCATACTTGCTAGTCGCTTGCTGCAGCTCCACATATTTACCCTGCCTTACCTTTAAGCTTAAATAGTCTTGATCGCGAGGGTGCGAGATTGTTGAGTCCCTGTGGCTCACAGATTACTATTACACCATATGCAGGGCCTGATGATTCCGCTCCAGGAGACGCTTATGAGCTCAAGTGGGAGTTCGACGAAGACTCTCAATGTTACTATGTTTCCTTTCCCGATGATCAGTAGTGGTGCCCAGTTGGGGGTGATTGGGACCGTGTCGCTTGTTGGGTTATCTTTTATTTTGGCACCATAGTCGGGCCATGAGTGTTTGGATGATTTAATGTTATTTATGTACTTGATTGACGTGGCGAGTGTAAGCCAACTATGTTATCTCCCCTTTATTATTATATTACATGGGATGTTGTGAAGATTGCTTAACTTGCGACATATGCCTTCAATGCGATTATGCCTCTAAGTCGTGCCTCGACACGTGGGAGCTATAGTCGCATCGAGGGTGTTACAACTATGGTCATCACCGGTAAGTATCCCGATTATTGTCACTTCGGGGTTAACGGATCATAACACATAATAGGTGACTATAGACTTGCAAGATAGGATCAAGAAATCTCATATATTGATGAAAACATAATAGGTTCAGATCTGAAATCATGGCACTCGGGCCCTAGTGACAAGCATTAAGCATAGCAAAGTCATAGCAACATCAATCTTAGAACACAGTGGATACTAGGGATGAAACCCTAACAAAACTAACTCGATTACATGATAGATCTCATCCAACCCATCACCGTCCAGCAAGCCTATGATGGAATTGCTCACGCACGGCGGTGAGTGATGTCTACTACACAACCTTGTTCTTGTAGACGTTGTTGGGCCTCCAAGTGCAGAGGTTTGTAGGACAGTAGCAAATTTCCCTCAAGTGGATGACCTAAGGTTTATCAATCCGTAGGAGGCGTAGGATGAAGATGGTCTCTCTCAAGCAACCCTGCAACCAAATAACAAAGAGTCTCTTGTGTCCCCAACACACCCAATACAATGGTAAATTGTATAGGTGCACTAGTTTGGCGAAGAGATGGTGATACACGTGGTATATGGATAGTAGATAATAGTTTTTGTAATCTGAAAATATAAAAACAGCAAGGTAACTAATGGTAAAAGTGATCATAAACGGTATTGCAATGATAGGAAACAAGGCCTAGGGTTCATACTTTCACTAGTGCAAGTCCTCTCAACAATAATAACATAATTGGATCACATAACTATCCCTCAACATGCAACAAAGAGTCACTCCAAAGTCACTAATAGCGGAGAACAAACGAAGAGATTATGGTAGGGTACGAAACCACCTCAAAGTTATTATTTCCAATCAATCCATTGGGCTATTCCTATAAGTGTCACAAACAGCCCTAGAGTTCGTACTAGAATAACACCTTAAGAAACAAATCAACCAAAACCCTAATGTCACCTAGATACTCCAATGTCACCTCAAGTATCCGTGGGTATGATTATACGATATGCATCACACAATCTCATATTCATCTATTCAACCAACACATAGGACCTCAAAGAGTGCCCCAAAGTTTCTACCGGAGAATCACGACGAAAACGTGTGCCAACCCCTATGCATAGGTTCATGGGCGGAACCCGCAAGTTGATCACCAAAACATACATCAAGTGAATCACGTGGTATCCCATTGTCACCACAGATACGCACGGCAAGACATACATCAAGTGTTCTCAAATCTTTAAAGACTCAATTCAATAAGATAACTTCAAAGGGGAAACTCAATCCATTACAAGAGAGTAGAGGGGGGAAGAAACATCATAGGATCCAAATATAATAGCAAAGCTCGCGATACATCAAGATCGTATCACCTCAAGAACACGAGAGAGAGAGAGAGATCAAACACATAGCTACTGGTACATACCCTCAGCCCCGAGGGAGAACTACTCCCTCCTCGTCATGGAGAGCACCGGGATGATGAAGATTGCCACCGGAGAGGGATTGCCCCTCCGGCAGGGTGCCAGAATGGCTCTAGATTGGCTTTCGGTGGCTACGGAGGCTTCTGGCGGCGGAACTCCCGATCTATTGTGCTCCCGGATGTTTTTAGGGCATATGGAGATATATAGGCGGAAGAAGTATGTCAGGGGAGCCACGAGGGGCCCACGAGGGTGGAGGGCGCGCCCTAGGGTGGTGGGCACGCCCCCTACTTCGTGGCCTCCTTGAAGCTTCCCTTACATGCAGTTCAAGTCTTATGGGATTCTTTCCTTCCAAAAATGAGTTCCGTGAAGTTTCGGGTCAATTGGACTCCGTTTGGTTTTCCTTTTCTTCGAAACCCTAAAACAAGGTAAAAACAGAAACTGGCACTAGGCTCTGGGTTAATAGGTTAGTCCCAAAAATGATATAAAAGTGTATAATAAAGCCCATAAACATCCAAAATAGTAGATAATATAGCATGGAGCAATCAAAAATTATAGATATGTTGGAGACGTATCAGTGAGCATCATGAAATTGGTGATGGAGGATGGTTGATGATGACGATGGCGACGGATTCCCCTCTCCATAGCCCCGAACGGACTCCAGATCAGCTCTCCCGAGAGGTTTTAGGGCTTGGCGGCGGCTCCGTATTGTAAAACGTGATGAATCTTTCTCTCTGATTTTTTTCTCCCCGAAAGCAAATATATAGAGTTGGAGTTGAGGTCGGAGGAGCTCCAGGGGGCCCACGAGGTAGGGGGGCGCGCCCCCACCCTCGTGGCTAGGGTGTGGGCCCCCTGGTCTTCATCTTTTGCAAGGATTTTTTATTATTTCCAAATAGACGTTCCGTGAAGTTTCAAGTCATTCCGAGAACTTTTGTTTCTGCACATAAATAACACCATGGAAATTCTGCTGAAAATAGCGTCAGTCCGGGTTAGTTCCATTCAAATCATGCAAGTTAGAGTCCAAAAAAAGGGCAAAAGTGTTTGGAAAAATAGATATGACAGAGACGTATCAACTCCCCCAAGCTTAAACCCTTGCTTGTCATCAAGCAATTCAGTTGATAAACTTAAAGTGATAAAGAAAAACTTTTACAAACTCTGTTTGCTCTTGTTGTTATAAATATGTAAAGCCAGCATTCAAGTTTTCAGCAAAGATTATGACTAACCACATCACAATAACGCTTAGGTCTCAAGTTTACTCATATCAATGGCATAATCAACTAGCGAGCAATAATAATAAATCTCGGATGACAACACTTTCTCAAAACAATCATAATATGATATAACAAGATGGTATCTCGCTAGAACTTTCTGAGACTGCAAAACATAAATGCAGAGCACCTTTAAAGATCAAGGACTGACTAGACATTGTAATTCATGGTAAAAGAGATCCAGTCAAGTCATACTCAATGTAAACTAACAATAATGAATGCAAATGACAGCGGTGCTCTCCAACTGGTGCTTTTTAATAAGAGGATGATGACTCAACATGAAAGTAAATAGATAGGCCCTTCGCAGAGGGAAGCAGGGATTTGTAGAGGTGCCAGAGCTCGGTTTTGAAATAGAGGTGAATAATATTTTGAGCGGTATACTTTCATTGTCAACATAACAACCAAGAGATGGCGATATCTTCCATGCTACACACATTATAGGCGGTTCCCAAACAAAATGGTAAAGTTTATACTCCCCCTTCCACCAACAAGCATCAATCCATGGCTTGCTCGAAACAACGAGTGCCTCCAACTAACAAGAGTCCCAGGGGGAGTTTTGTTTGCAATTATTTTGATTTGATTTGCATAAAGCATGGGACTGTGCATCCCGGTTACCAACCATTTTCTTGTGAGAGAGGAGCGGAGTCCACTCCTCTTGAGAATAACCCGCCTAACATGGAAGATACGAACAACCATAGTTGATACATGAGCTATTCAAGCATACAAAACAGGATAATTATTTGAAGGTTTAGAGTTTGGCACATACAAATTTACTTGGAACGGCAGGTAGATACCGTATATAGGTAGGTATGGTGGACTCATATGGAATAACTTTGGGGTTTATGGAGTTGGATGCACAAGCAGTATTCCTGCTTAGTACAGGTGAA
This sequence comes from Triticum urartu, assembly GCF_003073215.2. Taxonomy (NCBI): domain Eukaryota; kingdom Viridiplantae; phylum Streptophyta; class Magnoliopsida; order Poales; family Poaceae; genus Triticum; species Triticum urartu. The sequence continues at coordinate 232,759,352 of NC_053028.1, forward strand.
GGCTAGCAAAAGACTGGGAAGCGACTAGCTAGAGAGCGACAACAGTCATGAACATGCATTAAAATTAATCAACACCGAATGCAAGCATGAGTAGGATATAATCCACCATGAACATAAATATCGTGAAGGATATGTTGATTTTGTTTCAACTACATGCGTGAACATGTGCCAAGTCAAGTCACTTAAATCATTCAGAGGAGGATACCACCCTATCATACCACATCACAACCATTTTAATAGCATGTTGGCACGCAAGGTAAACCATTATAAGCTCCTACCTAATCAAGCATGGCACAAGAACTATGATATCTAGTTTTCATTGCAAACATGTTTATTCATAATAGGCTAAATCAGGAATGATGAACTAATCATATTTACAAAAACAAGAGAGGTCGAGTTCATACCAGCTTTTCTCATCTCAACAAGTTCATCATATAATCATCATTATTGCCTTTCACTTGCACGACCGAACGATGTGGATAATAATAATAGTGCACGTGCACTGGACTAAGCTGGAATCTGCAAGCATTAAATAAACAGGAGAAGACAAGGCAATATGGGCTCTTTTGTCAGATCAACAATAATGCATATAAGAGCCACTTCAACATTTTAATTATGGTCTTCTCCTATCGACCCCCAAAGAAAAGAAAAGAAATAAAACTATTTACACGGGAAAGCTCCCAACAAGCAAAAGAAGAACATGAAATCTTTTGGGGTTTTCTTTTTAATTACTACTACAAGCAGGGAAACTAAACTAATTAAAAGCTACAAGTAATTTTTTTTGTTTTTTGTTAAGGTTTATCAAATACACAAGAAGAAAGCATAAAAAGGGAAATAAACTAGCATGGATGATACAATGAAAAAGTATGAGCACCGACATCTAGCAATGAGTGTGTGAACATGAATATAATGTCGGTGAGAAATACGTACTACCCTAAGCTTAGGCGGTTGGCCTAAGTTGGTCTGTGGCCACTGTTGGCCTGGCGGATATCCATAATAATAGTTGGGGTCGTACTGCGAAGAAGAAGACTCCGATTGCCACTGGTTGGCAATCATCTCCGGATCCCACTAGTAATTAGACTGTCATGGAGGATCAACTTGTGGTTCCGGCTCTGGCTCTGTGGCTGATGTAGGGTTTCGATAGGCGTGAATAGCCTCTAACGGAACAAGGTACTAGCCTGCAGATAAAACAAACAAGGAAGGAGCAGGCAGGGTAATAGTCTCAGGATGATGTTTATCAAAGAACAATTTGTATTTAAGCTCTCCTTCCCTATTCCTAACAATAAAATCATGTGCCACCATACTCTTATAATCTAAATAAACACGAGCCATTACTTTTTCTTCCTTCTCATAATGCCTAATAGGTATGTTAAAATGTGCAGCTGGGCGTGAAGCATAGATGCCTCCAAAGATGGGGCCCTTTGTATGGTTCAGACTTAACCGTTTAGCAATAATGCCGCCCATACTAATAGAGTTAACACTTAATAAGCCGTTGAGCAAAATAATAATATCAGGAACACTAAGGTTTCCACAGTTTCCGCGACCAATTAAGCAACAACTAGCAAATAATGCAAAATAGCGTAAAACAGGAAAATGTATGCTAGTGATTCGTGCATCGAAAACCTTCCTCGTTTCCCCTACAGTGATGATATCAAGAAACCCATCCACATCGCTGCGATGTGGTTCCTCTGTCGTGCCCTCGAAAGGGACCAAACAAACCCGACAAAAATCATAAAGTGACATCTCCTTATGCTCATCATATAAATAAAACTCCACCTTAGGTGGTGAGCTCCTGGAATGGAAATGAAAGTTTTGCACAAAGATATTTGTGAGTAAGAGACACTGATCATGTTGGTCGTGGAGGAAAGCGGTGAGGCCTGTATTCTTAGCCAATTCATAAAAATATTCATAAATCTCGGCTACTCTCAAGAAATCATCGGAAGGCCATTCACACGACCGAACCTCCGCGGTGTGAGGCAGATTATACTTAGGCTTCTGTGCCTTTTCCTTCGAGCTTCGGCTCGATGAGCCCCTCAAAAGTCTCTTCATTATTTTCTGAAAAATTCTGAAATTTTTGGTAACTTCAAAATAAAAGTAAACCAAACTCAATAATATTGATAGCAACTACTCCTACAAGTGCCTAGGGCCTATATCATGCATCAAAACTACTTTTGACCATATAAATTTGACATGCAAGCTCAAGAACAGGGTCACCTAAGCAGCAAAAATTTACAATGAATAAAGCACTAGAACAAAAACTAATTGGAGCAATGGAGGAGTCACATACCAAAGAACAATCTCCCCAAGCAGTTTTGTGAGAGGTGCTTTGAGTAAGGAGATCGAAAATGGCAGCAAAATGAGCCTGGACTCGGGTTTGAGCTGGATATTCGTGTTTGGGGGAGGAAGAAGGAGTGTGTGGGTGAAAGGATAAGTGGAGGAGGGCCACCATGGGCCCACAAGGCAGGGGGGTGCGCCCAGGGGGGTAGGGCGCGCCCTCCACCCTCGTGGCTAGGTGGATGGACCCCCTGCTGTGTTCTCAGTGCCAAATATTCTAGAAAAAATCATATTTAAATTTCAGGGCATTTGGAGAACTTTTATTTTCGGGGTATTTTTATATTGCACGGATAATCAGATAACAGGCAGAAAAATACTATTTTTATTTTATTTAATATAAATAACAGAAAGTAAAAGGAGGGTACAGAAGGTTGTGCCTTCTAGTTCCATCCATCTCATGCTCATCAAAAGGAATCCACTAACAAGGTTGATCAAGTCTTGTTAACGAACTCATTCCGAATAACATGGAACCGGATAAATTTCGAATAACACTATGTTACCTCAACGGGGATATGCACATCCCCAATAATAAGAATATCGCATTTCTTCTTGACAATAGGAAGAGGAAATTCAAAACCTCCAAATATAATCGATGGAATTTTTCCAATATAGTTGATACTATGAACTTGAGGTTGTTTCCTTGGAAAGTGTACCATATGCTCATTACCATTAACATGAAAAGTGACATTGCCTTTAGTGCAATCAATAACAGCCCCTGCAGTATTCAGAAAGGGTCTTCCAAGAATAATAGACATACTATCGTCCTCGGGAATATCAAGAATAACAAAGTCTGTTAAAATAGTAACGTTTGCAACTACAACAGGCACATCCTCACAAATACCGACAGGTATAGTAGTTGATTTATCATCCATTTGCAAAGATATTTCAGTAGGTGTCAACTTATTCAAATCAAGTATACGATATAAAGAGAGAGGCATAACACTAACACCGGCTCCAAGATCACATAACGCAGTTTTAACATAGTTTCTTTTAATGGAGCATGGTATAGTAGGTACTCCTGGATCTCCAAGTTTCTTTGGTATTCCACCCTTAAAAGTATAATTAGCAAGCATGGTGGAAATTTCATCTTCTGGTATCTTTATTTTATTAGTGACAATTTCTTTCATATACTTAGCATAAGGATTCATTTTGAGCATATCAGTTAATCGCATACGCAAAAAGATAGGTCTAATCATTTAAGCAAAGCGCTCAAAATCCTCATCATCCTTTTTCTTGGATGGTTTGGGAGGAAATGGCATAGGTTTCTGAACCCATGGTTCTCTTTCTTTACTGTGTTTCCCAGCAACAAAGTCTTTCTTATCATAACATTGATTCTTTGATTGTGGGTTATCAAGATCAACAACAGGTTCAATTTCTACATCATTATCATTACTAGGTTGAGCATCATCATGAACATTATCATTAACATTATCACTAGACTCAGGTTCATTACCAGATTGAGTTTCAGCATCAGAGATAGAAATATCATTTGGATTCTTAGGTGGTTGAGCAATAGGTTCACTAGAAGCATGCAAAGTCCTGTCATTTTTCTTTTTCTTTCTTTTAGAAGGACTAGGTGCATCTACAATATTTCTCTGAGAATCTTGCTCAATTCTCTTAGGGTGGCCTTCAGGATACAAAGGTTCCTCAGTCATTTTACCACCTCTAGTCATAACTCTAACATCATTATCATTATACTTACTATTCAATTCATTGAGCAAATCATTTTGAGCTTTAAGTACTTGTTCTACTTGAGTGGTAACCATAGAAGCATGTTTACTAATAAGTTTAAGTTCACCTTTGACATTAGCCATATAATCACCCAAGTGTTCAAGCATATTTGAATTGTATTTCAATTGTCTACCAAAATAAGCATTAAAATCTTCTTGCTTAACCATAAATTTATCAAACTCATCTAAGCATGGGCTAGCAAACTTAGTAAATGGGATTTCAGCTTTATCATATCTATAGAGAGAATTTACCTTTAGTACCTGTGTCGGGTTATCAAGACCATGAGTTTCTTCAATAGGTAAAGGATTAAGATCATATGTTTCTTCAACAGGCGGTAAATTAAGACCATGTATTTCTTCAATATGAGGTAAATTCTTAACATCTTCAGCTTTAATACCTTTTTCTTTCATAGATTTCTTTGCCTCTTGCATATCTTCAGGACTGAGAAATAGAATACCCCTCTTCTTCAGAGTTGGTTTAGGAATAGGCTCAGGAATTGGCTCCGGAGCTGTACAATTATTTTCATTTGTCAACATATTATTCAATAGAATTTCAGCTTCATCTGGTGTTCTTTCCCTGAAAATAGAACCATCACAACTATCCAGGTAATCTTTGGAGGCATCGGTTAGTCCATTATAAAAGATATCAAGTATTTCATTTTTCTTAAGAGGATGATCAGGCAAAGCATTAAGTAACTTGAGAAGCCTCCCCCAAGCTTGTGGGAGACTCTCTTCTTCAATTTGCACAAATTATATATATCCCTTAAAGCAGCTTGTTTCTTATGAGCAGGGAAATATTTAGTAGAGAAGTAATAAATCATGTCCTGGGGACTACGCACACAACCAGGATCAAGAGAATTAAACCATATCTTAGCATCACCCATTACTGAGAACGAAAATATTTTAAGGATATAAAAGTAACGAGTTCTCTCATCAGTAGTGAACAGGGTGGCTATATCATTTAATTTAGTAAGATGTGCCACTACTGTTTCAGATTCATAGCCATGAAAAGTATCAGATTCAACCAAAGTAATTATATCAGGATCAACAGAGAATTCATAATCCTTATCAGTAACACAGATAGGTGAAGTAGCAAAAGCAGGGTCAGATTTCATTCTAGCATTAAGAGATTGCTGATTCCATTTAGCTAATAACCTCTTGAGTTCGTATCTATCTTTGCAAGCTAAAATAGCTAAAGAAGCTTCTTTATCAAAAACATAACCCTCAGGAATAACAGGTGAGTCTTCATCATCACTTTCATCAATATTATCAGATTCAATATTTTCATTCTCTCTAGCCCTAGCAAGTTGTTCGTCAAGAAATTCACCAAGTGGCACAGTAGTATCAAGCATAGAAGTAGTTTCATCATAAGTATCATGTATAGTAGAAGTGACATCAACAATAACATGCAACATATCAGAACGAATGGCAGAAGCAGGTTTAGGTGTCGCAAGCTTACTCAAAACAGAAGGTGAATCAAGTGCAGAGCTAGATGGCAGTTCCTTACCTCCCCTCGTAGTTGAGGTATAAATCTTAGTTCTCGGATTTTTCAAGTTCTTCATAATGATAAGCAGATATAAATCCCAAGTGACTCAAAAAATAGAGCTATGCTCCCCAGCAACGGCGCCAGAAAATAGTCTTGATAACCCACAAGTATAGGGGATCGCAAGAGTTTTCGAGGGTAGAGTATTCAACCCAAATTTATTGATTCGACACAAGGGGAGCCAAAGAATATTCTCAAGTATTAGCAGTTGAGTTGTCAATTCGACCACACCTGGAAACTTAATATGTGCAGCAAAGTATTTAGTAGCAAAGTAATATGATAGTAGTGGTAACGGTAGCAAAAGGTAATAGTAGCAAAAGTAATGTTTTTGGTATTTTGTAGTGATGATAGCAATAGCAACGGAAAAGTAAATAAGCGAAGAACAATATATGGAAAGCTCGTAGGCAATGGATCGATGATGGAGAATTATGCCGGATGTGGTTCATCATGTAACAATCATAACCTAGGGTGACACCGAACTAGCTGCAGTTCATCAATGTAATGTAGGCATGTATTCCGAATATAGTCATACATGCTTATGGAAAAGAACTTGCATGACATCTTTTGTCCTACCCTACCGTGGCAGCGGGGTCCTAGCGGAAACTAAGGGATATTAAGGCATCCTTTTAATAGAGTACCGGAACAAAGCATTAGCACATAGTGAATACATGAACTCCTCAAACTATGGTCATCACTGGTAAGTATCCCGATTATTGTCACTTCGGGGTTAACGGATCATAGCACATAATAGGTGACTATAGACTTGCAAGATAGGATCAAGAACTCTCATATATTGATGAAAACATAATAGGTTCAGATCTGAAATCATGGCACTCGGGCCCTAGTGACAAGCATTAAGCATAGCAAAGTCATAGCAACATCAATCTCAGAACATAGTGGATACTAGGGATCAAACCCTAACAAAACTAACTTGATTACATGATAGATCTCATCCAATCCATCACCGTCCAGCAAGCTTACGATGGAATTACTCACGCACGGCGGTGAGCATCATGAAATTGGTGATGGAGGATGGTAGATGATGACGATGGCGACGGATTCCCCTCTCCGGAGCCCCGAACAGACAGATCAGCCCTCCCGAGAGGTTTTAGGGCTTGGCGGCGGCTCCGTATTGTAAAACGCAATGAATTCTTCTCTCTGATTTTTTTCTCCCCAAAACCAAATATATAGAGTTGGAGTTGAGGTCGAAGGAGCTCCAGGGGGACCACGAGGTAGGTGGGCGCGCCTGTGGGGCCCCTGGCCTTCTTCTTTTGCAAGGATTTTTTATTATTTCTGAAAAGTTGTTCCATGAAGTTTCAGGTCATTCCGAGAACTTTTGTTTCTGCACGTAAATAACACCATGGTAATTATGCTGAAAACAGCGTCAGTCCGGGTTAGTTCCATTCAAATCATGCAAGTTAGAGTCCAAAACAAGGGCAAAAGTGTTTGGAAAAGTACATACGACGGAGAAGTATCAACAAGCGAGGTCTAAGCTTGGGGGAGTTGATATGTCCATTTTTCATCATGCTTTTATATCCATATTTATTGCATTATGGGCTGTCATTGCACATTATGTCACAATACTTATGCCTTTTCTCTCTTATTTTACAAGGTTTACATGAAGAGGGAGAATGCCGGCAGCTGGAATTCTGGGCTGGAAAAGGAGAAAATGTTAGAGACCTATTCTGCACAACTCCAAAAGTCCTGAAACTTCACGGGAGCACGATTTTTAATATATAAAAAATATTGGCGACAGAATTAACCAGAGGGGGCCCACACGCTGGCCACGAGGGTGCGGGCGTGCCTAGGGCGCGCCCCCTGTCTCGTGGGCCCCCTGGCAGGCCTCCGGTGCCCATCTTCTGCTATATGAAGTCTTTTGTCCGAGAAAAAATCATAAGCAAGCTCACGGGACGAAACTCCGCCGCCACGAGGCGGAACCTTGGCGGACCAATCTAGGGCTCCGGTGTAGCTGTTTTGCTGGGGAAACATCCCTCCGGGAGGGGGAAATCATCACCATCGTCATCACCATCGATCCTCTTAGCAGGAGGGGTCAATCTCCATCAACATCTTCACCAGCACCATATCATTTCAAACCCTAGTTCATCTCTTGTATCCAATCTTTGTCTCAAAACCTCAGATTGGTACCTTGATACGTCTCCAACGTATCTATAATTTTTTATTGTTCCATGCTATTATATTATCCATCTAGGATGTTTTATATGCATTTATATGCTATTTTATATGATTTTTGGGACTAACCTATTAACCTAGAGCCCAGTGGCAGTTTCTGTTTTTCGTTGTTTTTGAGTATTGCGGAAAAGGAAAACCAAACGGAGTCCATTTGACCTGAAATTTCACGAAGATCATTTCTGGACCAGAAGAAGCCCACGGAGTACCAGAGGTGGGCCAGAAGAGTCCCGGGCTGCCCACGAGGGTGGGGGGGCGCGCCCACCCCCTGGGCGCGCTTCCCTACCTCGTGGACAGCCCGGGGACCCCCCTGACTTGTTCCCGACTCCAACACCTCTTATATATACTCAAGCCTTCAGAAAATAACCTAGATCGGGAGTTCCGCCGCCGCAAGCCTCTGTAGCCACCGAAAACCAATCTAGACCCATTCCGGTGGCCATCTTCAACATCCCGGCGCTCTCCATGACGAGGAGGGAGTAGTTCACCCTCAGGGCTGAGGGTATGTACCAGTAGCTATGTGTTTGATCTCTCTCTCTCTCGTGTTCTTGATTTGGCATGATCTTGATGTATCGCGAGCTTTGCTATTATAGTTGGATCTTATGATGTTTCTCCCCCTCTACTCGGCTGGCAAACTCGAGAATCTTGACAGGTTTCTCCTCATATGTCAAATCACTGTCCAACTGAATTGCTTCCAGGGGCACCATATCTATTAGAGGAATATCGACCATCTCTGCATGACACTTCTTCAACTGGGAAACGTGAAACACATCATGTACTCCTGACAGTCCTTTGGGTAACTCCAACTTGTAGGCAACCTCTCCCATGCATTCCAAAAATCGGCATGGTCCTACAAATCTCGGGGCTAACTTTACCTTAACTCCAAAACGCTTAACTCCTCGCAGAGGTGACACTTGCAAATATGCTCTATCTCCGATTTCATAGGCTACCTCCTTGCGTTTCTAGTCTACATAACTCTTCTGTCTGGACTGAGCTACCTTCAGTCTATCTCAAATCAGCTTAACCTTCTCTTCGGACTCCTTAATCAAATATTGTCCAAACAACTGGCGCTCTCCAACTTCATCCCACATCAACGGTGTTTGGCATCTTCTTCCATACAGGGCTTCAAACGGTGCCATCTTCAAACTGGTCTGGTAGCTGTTGTTGTATGAAAACTCCGCGTAGGGAACGCAACTAGACCCGTAGTCTAGCGCGCAAGCTCTCAACATGTCCTCCAGAATCTGATTGACTCTCTCAGTCTGTCCATCTGTCTGTGGATGAAAGGCTGTCCTGAACTCTAGCCTGGTTCCCAAAGTCTGGTGCAGTTGGTGCCAAAACTTTGAAGTAAACTATGTTCCCCTATCTGATACGTTGGTCCTCGGAACTCCATGCAGACATACGATCCTGGTCATGTATATCTTGGCCAACTTCGCACTTGTATATGTGGTTTTCACTGGGATAAAGTGAGCTACTTTGGTCAACCGATCCACTACTACCATATAGTCAGCTCCGGGTAAGGTTACTAGCATAGGTGTCCTAAGAACTTTAGTGGGAAACTTATACTTATCCACAAATCCCCTTGATATGTATGAATGCGATGCACCAGTATCAAAAAGAATGATCGTAGTAAATGACTTAAGAAAAAACTTACCGATAACTGCATCTGGCTGCTCTTCAACCTCCTCCACATTTACGTGGTTCACTTGTCCTTTGTTAAATGGATTGGGCTTCTTCCTAGAGCTCCCATTACCATTTCCGTTCTTTGCTTCAGGGCAATCAGTGGCATAGTGTCCAGTCTTCCCGCACTTGAAACAAGTAACGTGACTTAGGTCCCTCTTGGCAGGTGTGGCTGGATTGGAGCAGTTCTGATTGCTGCTTGCTCCATTCCCATTTCCATTTCTTGGGTCATTATGATTATGATAACTTCCTCCATTGTGAGTGTGGCCTCCATGGTTATGGGTAAGCCCTCCCGAGTTCGGGGTAAAGCGAGGCTTCTACTGAGCTCCTGAATTGTACTTCCCTTGTCCATATTTCCTCTTGCGGCTCTCTATTTGCTTCCGCTTCCCTTCGATCATGAGAGCTTTATCTACCAACTCCTGGTAGTTGATAAAGGTTGCCACCATTAACTGCATACTCATCTCCTCGTTCAGCCCTTCCATAAACTTCTCCTGCTTCACGGCATCTATGGCCACATCATCTGGGGCATAGCAGGATAACTTACTAAACTCATCCACGTACTGCCCCACAGTGCGGTTCCCTTGGCGTAAGTTGCGAAGCTCACACTTCTTCATGATCATAGCTCCAGTTGAGACGTGGGCTGTGCGGGATGCTTACTAAAATTGCTCCCAAGTGACATTGGCTATAGGAAAAGTGGCTGTGTAATTCTCCCACCATGAGGCTGCTGGTCCATCCAATTGGTGTGCGGCAAAACGCACCTTCTCAGCATCTGTGCAACCTGCGGTGGTCAACTCTCTTCCAGTCCTGTGCAGCCAATCATCAGCAACTATTGGCTCAGTGCTACTGGAAAACACCGGCGACTGCAACCTCAGAAAATGGGCTAAGTTGTCAACTAGAGGTGGTGGCGGTGGGTTGTTGTTGTTGTTGTTGTTGCTGTTGCCTTGGTTCTGAACTAACAACCGCATCAAGGCATTCTGCTGCTGGATCAACTGAGTGAGCTCCAGTGGGAAAGCAAAACCAGGGTCACGTCTCGGAGGCATCTGATGGGTTTAGAGGGAAGAGATTAGAATAGAATGAGGTCTAATGAGAAAGCACTACCCATATGCACATGAGACAAACACAATCATATCATATCACTCAATCAATCAAGCAAGGGCATACAATCGATCTAACTATCATTACAGTGCTCGGACTACTAATATTTACACGGGGGAATACTACTAATGGTATGGTGGTCTACTAGAAATGTTGATCGGTGGAAGACTCCATGATATCCTCTCCAGCTTCATTTTCATAGTCATCATCACTACTATCAGGGTCGGAGTCGGAGTCGTCGATGATAATGTAGTCTTCAGAACGAATCTCCTTAGGTTTGTCGTCTTCTCCTCCTGGTGCGGGGTCTCCCATGTAAACTCCTAGCTTCCTTGGCATGTCGTCATTCCTCTCCACAAGTATCATCATTTCCTCCTCATGTCCATCACGAGTAGACTTAAGCCCCTCTTCTAGCTCTGTGATCCTGGTCATCGCCTTCTTCAAATCTATCATGCTTGCACACATTTGGTTCTCCTGGCGACGAATGTGATGGTTTAATTCCTGGATGAATGCTGCAATGGACATGTCCTTCCTGGTGCTGATTATCTCCCATTGCTCATCTCGGTGCCCACATATCTGGTAGATAGTGTCCTTAAGCTCCTTGTGGTAAACTTCACCGATGCGTTCTATAGCAATGTGGGCTGCCATGCTCTTGCCTAGACTCCAGGTTGGTGCATCAATGGAAAACTCTATGGGTTTAGTGACTGGCGTGAACGCCCTTCCTGGAACTTGAACTCGAATCATCCAGCGCTCCTCTTGTAAAGTGGCGGTATAGGTCCCGGTGAAACTCGGTATTCCAATGTTCAGGTACCTAGTGACTTCCTTCAAGTGTCGTCCAAAAGGTGTGTCTTCATCCGGTTGTGCAAACTTGTTCCTCGAGTCCGCCATCCTAAGTAGTAGAAAATGGAGAGGAGTCAGAAATGAGTAGAGAAGAGTGGCCTATGGCTTTTCTTAGTGGTTGTGTCCTACATTCAGCGTGTGCTCTGATACCATCTTGTAGCGACCCGACCTCAGACGGTCAAGTCTCTGTGCTTCAGTGTCATCCCTGGATCGGTAATGTTGACACACACAGTACTCAAAGGATTTATAACAGAGTAGCAATCACAGTCTTATTACATCACATGTCTCAAGAGAGAACTTATTACAATAAATATGGCTTAAGGCCATCTAATATGATAACAGCGGAAGGCTTGGAATATAAAGTGAGTCCATCAACTCCAACGGCATAGCTGAGTGCATGACAACGGCCTAGCGAACCTTACTCCTCGTCTGAAAAGTTTGCAACATGATACGTTGCAGCCCAAAAACGGGTCAGCACATGGAATATGCTGGCAATGTAACATAGTAGAGTAATGAACAAATAAATGCTATCACTACATGCATATATGGCTGGTGGAGGCTGTATGGTTAATATGTTTTTGCGAAAAGCCAATTTTTCTCTACAACAAAGGAATATATTTTATTTAACTATCAGGGTAGTTGAAACATCATTGAGAAGGTTCCTCCAACTGAATCCCAATTAAAAGTAATTATCAACCCAACAAATTAATTTAGGGTGATGAGATCCATATGATAATCGAAGAACCAGATACTCAAGATGTCCATAACCGGGGACACGGCTAACCATGATTAGTTTGTACACTCTACAGAGGTTTGCGCACTTTTCCCCACAAGACTCGATCTCCTCCGTTGGATTTCTCGCACTACATGGTGTTTGAGAAACGGATGACCGAGACACAGTCTTTCAGAAGAACTAACTCTTTACTCTGGGTGGGCATTTACACCTACTTTCCCCTACATCTGCTAGCCCACCACTGAAAGAGGTCCTGCAACATACTCAACTATGCTAGAGCCCATAATAGCTTGTGGCTGCACACGGGAGTTTCTAGCATGAATAATATTATGATCCCTTTGAGCCTGGGTGGCGGACCACAGGATGATCACACGGGTACTCCGGGATATCCTAAGACAACACTGGATTCTCCAGGTGCCCACAAGCAATCCACCCAGATGTGTATTAAAGTTGCCACCTTAAGTTGAAACATTAATTAACAACTCACATATGTCATGGATAAACTCAAACCCAATCCACTTCTACGAGCATAGCATGGCAGTATAAGCATAGCGTAGAAGTAACTCCCAAGAGTTTGATAATAACATAGGTAATAGGTTCTACCTCATCATCTACTTCCCAGACCCACATGTTAAACACTTCCTAATCATGCAACGTTTGAGGATGGGAACTAATGCATAAAAACTGGGTATGAAAGAAGTATGATCAACATGTTACTTGCCTTGCTGACGATCCGCAAAACCTAGTGACTCGTAGTAGCACGCTTCACACTCCGGGTGTTCTATCACAAACAAACAATAGAATACATAAGCAATCAAGCAAAGATGCACAGGTAAAACTCAAATAAGAAGATCTAACCAGAAAGTTCAACTGAAGAACTCCGGTTTGCAAAAAGAATCAAATCAAACGGAGCAACGAAACTCAAACCACGAAAGAAACAAGATCCAATTACTAATCTGAACTAAAGTCAAATTTTACAGTACCAAAATCTTGTTCAAGTTGGTTAAACAGAAAGAGGACTTCGAGACGAAGACCTAGGCGCTTGTTTCGCCTGATTTGGATAAACGACCGAAAAGTTATACTAGATCGAATATTAGGGCAGGAATCGCAATCGAAAATAATCGCGAAAACAACCCTGGAAAAAGAAAAACTGACGAACAGACTAACGAACGAGTGTTCGTTGTCTGCAGCTAACGGATGAACGGTGTTCGTTAAAATGAATGTACAGACGAACGTCCGCTAAATAAATAAACCGACGGAAAACGAAAGGAACCGATATATTAAAAAAACTAGATCTAGAGTTTCTAAGAAAACCGAACGGTTAACCGAAAAAACGACAACGGCGGCGGCGGCTACCTTCGGCGAGGCTCCGGCGTGGCAGCACGGCGTCGGGCTTGCGGCGGCGGGGCGCGCATGCGGCGGTGGCGTTGGGTGGTGGGGGTGGTGGGTGGCGGGGTAGGGCGGCCGCGGCAGGGTATTTAAGAGGGGGGCCGGGGTCGAGGCCGACTTGGAGGAGGGGGCGGTGCGGCGGCATGGCGCATGAGGACTCCGACGAGTCCGTCTCACGCAGGGAAGGGAGGCGGCGGCGCTGGCTGGGCCAGCTGGGCCTCGGCCTAGTCCAGTCCGGCGGGATTTTTTTAAACCAGAATTCACGTGAAAAAATCCTAGAAAATAAAATAAAAATCTAAAAACACCAAAACAAATTTTCACCGTCTAAATAAAATATTTAGAACAAGATGAGCATTTTCTTGGCCTTAAAATGCAATTTAAAAAATGCATAATTTTTTCTAATTCAAATAAAATCGCAAATAAAATTCAAATAAAATTATTTATTTGATTTTAATATTTTTCCTCCAATATCTCATATATTTTGGAGAAGTCATATTATCTCCTCTCATATATTTTAATAAGAAATATTTTCGAAGAGAAAAATTATTAAAACCAAAATGATCCCTGTTTCAATATTTGATAAAATTCAAATATGAAAAACGTGAAATCCCCAACTCTCCCCGTGGGTCCTTGAGTTGCTTAGAATTTCAAGGATCACAAAATGAAAATGCAATAAAATATGATATGCATGAATAATCTATGTATAACATTGCAAATTGAAAATTTGGGATGTTACACCTACAAACCTCTGCACTTGGAGGCCCAACAACGTCTACAAGAAGAAGGTTGTGTAGTAGACATCAAACTCTCTTATGGCGCCATTGCCGGGGAGGTTAGCGCTTGAAGGTATATCTTTAGATCTTGCAATCGAATCTTTTTGTTTCTTGTTTTATCACTAGTTTAGTCTATAAAAGAAAACTACAAAAAATGGAATTGAGGGTACGTCATAGGCTTCATCTTTTTAATATCTTTCATGAAAATAAGGATTCTGATAATTGTGCCAAAATGCTAGAAGAAGAATGCATTAAAATGTTTGGCACTAAATCTTTGAATGATGAACATGGTTGCAATGTTGTTAGTACGAACTCTTTGAATATCCATAGCACTAATGATGATTGCACTAGTCATGATGAAAATATCTCATATAAGCATGTCAATTTTTGTGGAGTGCATAGAGTTTGCAAGTACACACCAAATAGGGAAGATAGATTTTGCAAGAGGCATAAGTATTTAGAAACTAAATGGTTGCAAGAAAGGCTAGATGCCTGTGCTGAAGATTTAAAATTTCTTTGCCATCCTTGTGAATTTTGCAATGAACATGATCATTTAAATATCCAATGCAAATTGTTTCATGATTGAATCGTGTCTAAAAATTGTGATGACTTTATTTCCCTCGCGCATCATAATGAACTTAGTTTGCTTCTGGGTTATGAAGAAATGAAACGCATAACTAAGGATATTCCAGAATTTGCCCTTGATAAAGTTCTTGACTTTGATCTAGAGGAAATTTATATGTATTGTGCGGTGAATTGCATTGAAAATCCTTATATTGCCAATTACATAATGACAAGAAAACAAATAGAAGATGAAGAGAATACTGATGAAAGGGAAGAGACTTCCCAATATCCTCCTATTATTTCTTATGATGAATCAGGTAACGAGGAGGAGCCTTCTATTCAACCAATCTCATTAATAAGGAGCTCCGAAAAGAGGATTAAACCCACACATGATGTGAAGAAGAGAAATAAAAGACGGAGAAGCAAAGGTAAAAATGTATCCCTCCCAAATGATGTTGCTCCTATTACTCATTGTGATGATGATAATTGTTATACTATTGGTGCTATCCATACTATTAATGATGAGAGTGGTTATGCTTATGATATGAAAAGGCCCAAGCTTGGGGATGCTATGTTTGATGAGAATGACATGTTTGAGAATGTATTTTCTGCAATTAATGTTTGTCCCAATCTTGGGGATGCTATGTTTAATGAAGATGATATTTTTAGTCTCCGAAGTTTTGATGAGCAAATTTATTATGATGATAGCATGCCTCCTATTTATGATGATTATTGTGATGACACTTATGCTATAAAAAGTAGTGAGGATTATATTTATAAAACTTGTCATGATTATGATTACCCTTTTTCTGAACATTACTCTTTTAATGTGGAAACAATTTATAGTATTCGAGTTTCTTATGATACTCCCACTATTCCGAACGAGAAGAATTTTGCTTATGTGGAGAGTAGTAAAATTTCTATGCTTGTAGATCATGAAAAGAATGCTTTATGTGATGGTTATATTGTTGAATTCATTCATGATTCTACTGAAATTTATTATGAGGGAGGAATATATGCTTGTAGGAATTGCAATAATATCAGGTTTCCTCTCTATGTGCTTAAAGTTTTAAAGTTATGCTTGTTTTGCCTTCCTATGCTAGTTGATTATTGTTCCCATAAGTTGTTTGCTCACAAAATCCCTATGCATAGGAAGTGGGTTAGACTTAAATGTGCTAGTCATATTCTTCATGATGCTCTCTTTATGTTTCAATTCTTATCTTTTATGTGAGCATCATTGAAATCATCATGCCTAGCTAGGGGCGTTAAACGATAGCGCTTGTTGGGAGGCAACCCAATTTTATTTTTGTTCCTAGCTTTTTTCTCCTGCTTAGTAATAAATAATTCATCTAGCCTCTATTTAGATGTTGTTTTATGTTTTAATTAGTGTTTGTGCCAAGTAGAACCTTTGGAAAGACTTGGGTGAAGTCTTTGCGATCTTGCTGTAAAAAACAGAAACTTTAGTGCTCACGAGTTTTGCTACCATTTTTTACTGGAGAGTGCGATTAGGTTGATTATTTTTGCAGATGATTAATAGACAAATTCCTCACGTCTACCAATCTATTTCAGAATTTTTGGGGTTACATAAGTATACGTTTGATACATATTACTACAGACTATTCTGTTTTTGACAGATTCTGTTCTCATTGTGTTGTTTGCTTATTTTGATGAATCTATGAGTAGTATCGGAGGGTATGAACCATAGAGAAGATGTAATACAGTAGATATAACACCAATATAAATAAATAATTATTTAACAATAGTACATAAGTGGTGATTTATTTTCTTATACTAACGGAGCTTACAAGTTTCCTGTTAAGTTTTGTGTTGTGAAGTTTTCAAGTTTTGGGTAAAGATTCGATGGACTATGGAATAAGGAGTGGCAACAGCCTAAGCTTGGGGATGCCCAAGGCACCCCAAGTTAATATTCAAGGACAACCAAGAGCCTAAGCTTGGGGATTCCCCGGATGGCATACCCTCTTTCGTCTTTGTTCATCGATTACTTTACTTGGAGCTATATTTTTATTCACCACATGATATGTGTTTTGCTTGGAGAGTCTTCTTATTTTATTTTGTTTTGATTGCTGTTTGAATAAATACCAAGATCTGAAATTCTCAAATGTTAGAGAGTCTTCATGTAGTTGCATATTATTTGACTATTCATTGATCTTTACTTATATCTTTCGGAGTAGTTTGCCATTTGCTCTAGTGCTTCACTTATATCCTTTTAGAGCACGGCGGTGGTTTTATTTTGAAGAAATAGATGAACTTTCATGCTTCACTTATATTATTTTGAGACTCCTTAGAACGTCATGGTAATTTGCTTTGGTTATGAACTAGTCCTAATATTATGGGCATCCAAGTTGGGTATAATAAAAACTTTCATATAAAGTGCATTGAATACTATGAGAAGCTTGATACTTGATGATTGTTTTCAGATATGAAGATGGTGATATTAGAGTCATGCTAGCTGAGTAGTTGTGAATTTGAGAGATACTTGTGTTAAAGTTTGTGATTCCCGTAGCATGCACGTATATATGGTGAACCGTTATGTGATGAAGTCGGACCATGATTTATTTTTTGATTGTCTTCCTTATGAGTGGCGGTCGGGGACGAGCGATGGTCTTTTCCTACCAATATATCCCCCTAGGAGCATGCGCATAGTACTTTGTTTCGATAACTAATAGATTTTTGTAATAAGTATGTGAGTTCTTTATGACTAATGTTGAGTCCATGGATTATACACACTCTCACCCTTCCACCATTGCTAGCCTCTCTATTATCGCGCAGCTTTCACCGGTACCATAAACCAACCATACACCTTCCTCAAAATAGCCACCATACCTACCTATTATGGCATTTCCATAGCCATTCCGAGATATATTGCCATGCAACTTTCCACCGTTCCATTTATTATGACACGCTTCATCATTGTCATATTGCTTTGCATGATCATGTAGTTGACATCATATTTGTGGCAAAGCCACCGTTCATAATTCTTTCATACATGTCACTCATGAGTCATTACACATCCCGGTACACTGCCGGAGGCATTCATATAGAGTCATATTTTGTTCTAAGCTTCGAGTTGTAATTCTTGAGTTGTAAGTAAATATAAGTGTGATGGTCATCATTATTAGAGCATTGTCCCATGTGAGGAAAGGATAATGGAGACTATGATTCCCCCACAAGTCGGGATGAGACCCCGGACGAAAAATTAAAAAAGATAAAAAAAGAGGCCATAAAAAAGAGAAAAGGCCCAAAAACAAAAAAATTGAGAGAAAAAGAAAGAAGGGGCAATGCTACTATTCTTTTACCACACTTGTGCTTCAAAGTAGAACCATGATCTTCATGATAGAGAGTCTCCTATGTTGTCACTTTCATATACTAGTGGGAATTATTCATTATAGAACTTGGCTTGTATATTCCAATGATGGGCTTCCTCAAAATGCCCTAGGTCTTCGTGAGCAAGCGAGTTGGATGCACACCCACTTAGTTTCTTTATACACCCACTTAGTTTCGGAGTCTCATCCTGACTTGTGGGGGAATCATAATCTCCATCATCCTTTCCTCACTTGGGACAATGCTCTAAAAATTATGATCATCACAATTTTATTTACTTACAAATCATCAATTACAACTCAATACTTAGAACAAAATATGACTCTATGTGAATGCCTCCGGCAGTGTACCGGGATATGCAATGAATCAAGAGTGACATGTATGAAAGAATTATGAACGGTGGCTTTGCCACAAATACAATGTCAACTACATGATCATGCAAAGCAATATGACAATGATGGAGCATGTCATAGTAAATAGAACGGTGGAAAGTTGCATGGAAATATATCTCGGAATGGCTATGGAAATGCAATGATAGGTATGTATTGTGGCTGTTTTGAGGAAGGTATATGGTGGGTGTATGATACCGGCGAAAGGTGCGCGGTATTAGAGAGGCTAGCAATGGTGGAAGGAAGAAAAGTGCGTATGATCCATGGACTCAACATTAATCATAAAGAACTCATATGCTTATTGCAAAAATCTACAAGTTATCATAGCAAAGTGTTACGCGCATGCTCCTAGGGGGACAGATTGGTAGGAAAAGACCATCGCTCGTCCCCGACCGCCACTCATAAGGAAGACAATCAATAGATAAATCATGCTCCGACTTCATTACATAACGGTTCACCATACGTGCATGCTACGGGAATCACAAACTTTAACACAAGTATTTCTCAAATTCACAACTACTCGACTAGCATGACTATAATATCACCATCTCCATATCTCAAAACAATTATCAAGTATCAAACTTCTCATAGTATTCAACACACTCATAAGAAATTTTTTTATTAATCTTGAATGCCTAACATAATTAAAGCAAATTACCATGCTGTTTTGTAGGACTCTCAAAATAATCTAAGTGAAGCATGAGAGAACAATAGTTTCTATAAAACAAATCCACCGACATGCTCTAAAAGATATAAGTGAAGCACTAGAGCAAAAACTATATAACTCAAAAGATATAAGTGAAGCACATAGAGTATTCTAACAATTTCCAAATCATGTGTGTCTCTCTCAAAAGGTGTGTATAGAAAGGATGATTGTGGAAAACTAACAAATAAAGACTCAAATAATAGAAGACGCTCCAAGCAAAACACATATCATGTGGTAAATAAAAATATAGCTCCAAGTAAAGTTACCGATGGAAGTAGACGAAAGAGGGGATGCCTTCCGGGGCATCCCCAAGCTTTGGCTTTTAAGTGTCCTTAGATTATCTTGGGGTGCCATGGGCATCCCCAAGCTTAGGCTCTTTCGACTCCTTGTTCCATAATCCATCAAATCTTTTACCCAAAACTTGAAAACTTCACAACACAAAACTTAAAGTAGAAAATTTCGTGAGCTCCATTAGCGAAAGAAAACAAAACACCACTTCAAGAATGAACTCATTATTTATTTATATTGGTGTTAAACCTACTGTATTCCTACTTCTCTATGGTTTATAAACTATTTTACTAGCCATAGATTCATCAAAATAAGCAAACAACACACGAAAAACAGAATCTGTCAAAAACGGAACAGTCTGTAGTAATCTGTAGCTAACGCAAGATATGGAACCCCAAAAATTCTAAAATAAATTTCTGGACGTGAGGAATTTATCTATTAATCATCTGCAAAAAGAATTAACTAAATAGAACTTTCCAAATAAAAATGGCAGCAATTCTCGTGGGTGCTAAAGTTTCTGTTTTTTACAGCAAGATTAAAAAGACTTTCCGCAGGTCTTCCCAGCGGTTCTACTTGGCACAAACACTAATTAAACACAAAAAACACAACCAAAACAGAGGCTAGATAAATTATTTATTACTAAACAGGAGAAAAAATCAAGTAATAAAAATAAAATTGGGTTGCCTCCCACCAAGCGCTATCGTTTAACGCCCCTAGCTAGGCATAAAAGCAAAGATAGATCTAGCTATTGCCATAATAATAAGATAGATCATTAAAACTCATTTCATATTCTCTATGTTCAGCAGCAAGTTTTCTTTGAGGCAAGCAAAAGTAATCAAAAGGGCTAAATTTAATGGGACAAAAGTCCCCAAGATCAACTTTGGGAGGTATAGGTTCCTCTTTTGGCCCTTCGTATTGCATGACCAATTCATCATTGTAAGCCTATACTCAAGAGAATATCCTAGTTCATTATTTCTAATAGCCAAATCATCATTAAGTTCAGAAATTCTATCAACTAGAACATTGGTAGGAACCCTTTTTCTAAGATTTTCATTGAAAGCAACATAGTCTAGAGATTGAAAACGCATTATTTCTTCTTGATCAAAAAGGATACCCTCTATGGGAGGATGGCAAGCATCCACCCTATAATGCGCAAAGATTTCTTTGTCCTCTTTTATTATGAATCTAAACTCATGAGCCAAAAAGATAGTAGCATCACGCTTTTCGCAGAAGAATGTTCAATATTAGAAAATTCTAAGAAAATCCTTTGTATGCAAGGATGCATGTGCATAAATTGTCTCTCAAGTTCAACTACAAGCAAGGCGATAGCGTCCGCAAGACTACTAATTCTATGAAGGATAGAACTACCCATAGAAGGCAAAACACCAGCACAAGTAAAGAAATCTTGGATAACTCCTTTTCCAATAATATTACCACTACCAATACGGAATTTTTTTGTATGTAAGATAGGGGGTTCTTCAGCAGGAGCATCAAATTTTTTCATGATATTATTATTGTCCATATCGACAATAATTTTCCCGATTTCAGACATAACGGCAGAAAGTGCAAGGGGCAAAAAGAGGCAAATAGAGAAAGAGAGGAAGGACGGAGAGAGAGAGAGGGCGAATAAAACAGAAAGGGTGAAGTGGGGGAGAGGAAAACGAGAGGCAAATGGCAAATAACGTAATGCGGGAGATAAGGGTTTGTGATGGGTACTTGGTATGTCTTGACTTGCAACAGCGCCAATGACTCGTTGTTGGGAGTCAAATCTTGACTTGTCTTGCGCGAACCTCCACGGAAACGGTGCCAGAAATCCTTCTTGCTACCTCTTGAGCACTGCATTGGTTTTCCCTTGAAGAGGAAAGGGTGATGCAGCAAAGTAGCGTAAGTATTTCCCTCAGTTTTTGAGAACCAAGGTATCAATCCAGTAGGAGGCCACGCACGAGTCCCTACACCTACACAAACAAATAAATCCTCACAACCAACGCGATAAGGGGTTGTCAATCCCTACACGGTCACTTACGAGAGTGAGATCTGATAGATATGATAGGATAATATTTTTGGTATTTTTATGATAAAGAGAAATAAAATATGCAAGTAAAATAAATGGCAAAGGAAACAACTAAGTATTGGAAGACTAATATGATGGAAGATAGACCCGAGGGCCATATGTTTCACTAGTGGCTTCTCTCAAGAGCATAAGTATTTACGGTAGGTGAACAAATTAATGTTGAGCAATTGACAGAATTGAGCATAGTTATGAGAATATCTAGGTATGATCATGTATATGGGCATCACGTCTGAGACAAGTAGACCGACTCCTGCCTGCATCTACTACTATTACTCCACACATCGACCGCTATCCAGCATGCATCTAGAGTATTAAGTTCAAGAGAACAGAGTAATGCTTTAAGCAAGATGACATGATGTAGAGGGATAAAATCATGCAATATGATATAAACCCATCTTGTTATCCTCGATGGCAACAATACAATACGTGCCTTGCTGCCCCTACTGTCACTGGGACAGGACACCGCAAGATTGAACCCAAAGCTAAGCACTTCTCCCATTGCAAGAAAGATCAATCTAGTAGGCCAAACCAAATTGATAATTCGAAGAGACTTGCAAAGATAACCAATCATACATAAAAGAATTCAGAGAAGATTCAAATATTGTTCATAGATAAACTTGATCATAAACCCCACAATATCGGTCTCAACAAACACACCGCAAAATAAGATTACATCGAATAGATTTCCACAAGAGAGGGGGGGAACTTTGTATTGAGATCCAAAAGGAGAGAAGAAGCCATCTAGCTAATAACTATGGACCCATGGGTCTGAAGTAAACAATTGACACTTCATCGGAGGGGCTATGGTGTTGATGTAGAAGCCCTCCGTGATTGATGCCCCCTCCGGTGGAGCTCCGGAAAAGACCCCAAGATGGGATCTCGTGGATACAGAAAGTTACAGCAGTGGAATTAGGGTTTTGGCTCCGTATCTGGTAGTTTGGGGGTACGTAGGTATATATATATAGGAGGAAGGAGTACGTCGGTGAGCAACAGGGGGCCCACGAGGGTGGAGGGCACGCTTGGGGGGTAGGCGTGCCCCCTACCTCGTGCATTCCTCGTTGATTGCTTGACGTAGGGTCCAAGTCCTCTGGATCATGTTCATTCCGAAAATCACGTTCCCGAAGGTTTCATTCCATTTGGACTCCATTTGATATTCTTTTTCTATGAAACCCTAAAATAGGCAAAAAAAACATCAATACTGGGTTGGGCCTCTGGTTAATAGGTTAGTCCAAAAAATAATATATAAGTGTATAATAAAGCCCAATAATGTCCAAAACAGAATATAATATAGCATGGAACAAACTGAAAATTATAGATACGTTGGAGACGTATCAGGAGGTCACCGTGGAGCCCAAGACGGCGTCACCACCAGAGCCTTTGGCAGGCGAAGACTACTTTTGTCAGGATAACTTGTACTAGTTGTCTCCCTTCGAATTTGGCCGTTGTGGGATCCCTTCCCGCTTAATATTTGGAAAGAGAACCAGGGCCTCTATAAATAGGACGAGCCACCACCATAGTAGGGGCAACTGGTCTGGAAGGGAGAGAGGATCCAGATCTTCCTCAAACACACAAGCTCACCAAGCACAAGAACACCTCTCCTCAGGAGGCTGTTCTTCCCTTATAACTGTTCATCCACAGCCCAAGAGGCAATCCACCACACCACACTAGAGTAGGGTATTACTCCACAACGGTGGCCCGAACCAGTATAAATCTTGTGTCTTGTGTTCTTTGGGTCCGTCGAAGCTAGGCCGTGAGATCGTTGAGTGTGCGAGATAGAGAGGAGGGAGATCTTCGTGCACACGCCAGTGTTCGAACCTCAAGGGTTGTGCCGGAACCCGAAATCTGACATTTGGCGCGCCAGGTAGGGGTGCGTCGGAGTCTTCCTTTCGCCAGTCAATCCACCGACACTCCGTAGCTCCAATGTCTGGCGACCCAAGGACCAATGCCGGCCGGTGGGGAGCCTGGCCAGCCTGGGCGGCCCCGCCTGCCCAAGAAGACCTCAACCCCACACCCCAGGTAGCACGCGCACCACCAAGCGCTGCAGGGCGCGGGCGGTGCTGCCAAGCGCCATCCACCCTTACTGCACGCCAAGTACGGGCAGCTACAAGGGCTTCAAGCCATGCCGCAGCCACGGCGCTGCACACCTAACGGGAACAAGCAAACATGAGGGCTGCGCTCAAGGTGCCTCGCGAGCTGCTGCGATGCCGGCTGATGGAGAGCGGCCGGGATGCACTTCTGGAGCGCGTCACCGAGCTACTAGACACCTCGGGCTCGGGAGCGCCTCCCTTCTGCTCCGTGCTCACACCTCAGGCCGCGGCCGGATCGCCTGGCGGGCCTCTCTGCGCCTTCTCGCCCGCGGGCGCGCCTCTGGGCACTGTCGACACTAGCGTGGCCAACGGCACCGGACACCCAATCGCACCCCCGCCACCTCCAAAGAGCGCAGGTACGAGCGTCGCCTCCTACGTCCCCGGCGGGGTGCCGCCCTACCTACCTCTGGGCAGTGCGCTGGGCCGGGCGACATGGAGCGGGGGGCACTACGGCGATGTCTTCGAGGCGGTGGCCTCGGAGGCCTATGTACCCCGCATGATGGACCAGGAGTACACGCTGGAAGACGACCCCGGCTCGTTCCTCGAGCCGAGCTGGGAGGATGAGGCACTAGAAACTGGGGCTTTTCAGGAGCCTCTCGGGAGCCTCACCTACCATGCCAGCAATGACAGCTACAAGGTACCACTAATCTCTCAGGAACAAGCTTACGCTAACCAAGGGTCGCAGGAGGATCTGGTCACGGTGGTGGACGGCGGCCCCAGCTCGGCGGCCCCCCTTCCGCTAGGGGGAGCGCACCGGGGGCTGCCGGGAAGGAGCCGGGAGCAAGGCCCCTCCCCGCATCGCACGGAGCAAGACATCCCCCGGAGGTAGGCCCTCTGTCGGGGAGGTGCCGACGAGCCCTCCCCCGGCAGAGGACCCGTGGTCGCCGAGGTCTCCACCGGCGTCCCCTTTGCCCCCTGGTGTCGTCCTGGTTACCGGTCACCCCCAATGGTCGTCGAGGGTGGCGCAAGGCGGGGCCCTCAATTGGCGATATGAAGTAAGCCTCACGCCTATGAAGATCTCCACTCGTGACACTCACGTAATAATGAGTGGGGCTGTACACACCCTGGAGTCTCAGGAGTGCCGCCCTCGGGCCTCAGGGGCTCCCTCCCACGACTAGTGGCAGCACTTAGCTCCGCGCTTGTGAGAAGACAAGAAGACTAGACTAGGTGCCGCATGCAGCCATTTGCTTTCATCTCTCTTTTTGTAACTCTGTTTTCTGGCTTTGGATTTAAGTTGAAGCTGAATTTTCGTTGACAAGCGCGGGGGTGTCTTTTCTCGTTCGTGTGATTTCTTGCGATTTGGCTCCTTGCCCTGGTTCGGGGTTCACCCCTGCTGCCTCCCCCCCTCGAGAGCTCCTCGCGAGGGGGGGCTGGGCACGTCACGCGTGTGCTGCGCACACGTCCTTCCATGGCTAAATGCTCGCTTCTCGCGAGGCCCCCTCGGGCGGATCGACATGCTCCTCCAGAACTCAAGACCTCGTGGCTCGGTCCAGAACTGGCCTGGACAAAGGTAAACTGCAGCAGTAGGCTCATGGCGGGACTCGCGGATTTATGGAAACACATCTTTAGCCTAGCCTAAAGAACAAAAGCAATAATCTATTTACATGAGGGTCTTCCCCTCCCAAAATGCTCTTACAACCTTCAGGGCCGTGCCCGAGCTTTCATATGCAGGGTCATCGACAAAGAAGCGCGGGTTCAATCGGACATGTCGCTCATCGCGTCCTCCGGGGCGCCCTCAGACGCATCGCTGGCGTCGCTGTCACCATCGCCGACGTCTCTGTCATCGTCACCATCATCGTCGCCGACATTGCCAGCGCCACCCTCGCCATCGTCCACCACGTCGCCTCGATCTGTAGCGACCACCACCGCGTCATCCTCGGAGGTGAAGGCCCTGACTAGGGCGTCCACATTGTCCTCAATCCAGCGCACCAGGTCATCCCGGTTGGCTAGGGGCACTGGAGAAATGGCAGCGTCGAAGTCAAAGTTGGGGTAGGTGTTCTGGAGATGGCTGAAGACATGAGAGAACGCACGCTTGAGCAGGCCGCGGCTCCTCTCCTCGACAAGCATGCAAGCCCTCTCGGATCGATTCTCCAAGCGCGTCACCACGTCGGTGAAGAAAAGGAGGTGACTAGCGTAGTCGTCCGAGTGGGTATGAGGCGCATTCTCGTCACAGACGGCACCCAACACCGCGTTGGCTCTGGTCTTGAGGTTTTGGAGCATGGGGGCATGCTCATGCTCCAGCATCCGCCGCCGGAGCGCTTCCTCCCTGCCCTGCTGTGCAGAGGATTCGGCGTCGGCGACCCGTTGCTGAAGAGAAGACAGCTCGGCACGTGCAAAAGCCAGCTTGGCATGCATTGAAGACAGGGCAGCTACAACGGCTTTCTCACAACGTTCGGCTTTGACCAGCCCTGACCTAAGGGCCTTGGTCCTACCCACAACCTCGGCTTCCACAAGCTTCAACTTCAGGTCAGACCTGCCCACAAGGTCCGCACGAGCCTTGGCCGCTCGGCGATCGACTTCGTCCTGGGCCTTGGCCTCGCGCGCGCCGACAGCGTCCTCATCTTGGGCAACCTGGCGCTCCCTCGCCTCCAACCTCTCGAGCTCAAGGCTGCACTCCGCGGTTTCTAGCTCCAGCGCCTCCTCGCGCCTCAGGATCTCTTCCTCCTGGACAGGCGTCCTCCTCATCGACGCTAAGGCGGCCTTGCATGCCTCCACTTGCTGCTCCAGGAAAGCACTCCAGGCTTGGAGCTCCCACATGCGCTTCTCTGCGATCCCACGACGATGATCAGCTTCCCGAGCTTCTTCCAAAGCGCGGGCGCAAGCTTCGTGCGAGGTCGTGAGAGACGCCTCGGCCTTCGCATTATCAAGCTCGCGTTGGTGGCGCCCGAGGTTGATGGCCACCTTCAGCTTATGCCACTCCTCCACCAGCCGAAGACCCTCGGCCTCGAGGCGCGTGTCTACATCCGCGAGCTCTCAGCCAAGCTGGTTCATCGTGCCCATCGCTTCCCGGAAGAGCTCGTGGCGGATGACGCTCCTTTCGTGCACAACTTTGAGTGTGCAGCGGGTCCGTCCTCCACAGCAGGGGTCATCGACGGGACCTGAATCGGCTCGCCCTTTTCCTGCATGGGGCTGGGGGCTGGCGCCCCTCCAGACGCCAACTGGGCTTCAGCAGGAGCCCAGTTGGGGTGAGGCTCACTGCACGAAGAAGGGACCAAGACCGAAGCCATCCAGTCGCCGTCCATAACCAGAGGAGGAGACCTTGGCACGCTCATCACACCCCCGGCAAGGCCACGAAGAAGAGACGGCGGGAGCGCGGGCTCAAGGCGCCAAGCCGGCGCACCTGCCTCTCCGACCAACCCTGTGACAGGGGTAGCATGCCGGCTTAGGACGCTCAGGGCCAGCAGAAGACTCGAGGCAGGAGGAGGTTGCGTCACCAGGGGGCCCCATGGCCTTGGCAGATGGGATCCTGGAAAACCACCATCAGGAAGGAAAGCGGCACACGAGGAATTACAGAGATAAGGTACTTACTCATCTACAGCGATGTACTTCCTATGTTTCAACGGCCGGACGGCGCCACTGCTGCATCTCGGAGACCCCTTCCTCTTTCGGAGCGCCTCGAAGTCCACATGGAACCGGCCCAAGCGTTGCACGTGATGACCAGCGCGGTGCGCGACTGGCGAAGCACCCAAGGAGACGACCTCAGGAGCGCCATGCTGAGGAGAGCTATCGGGCTCCGCCTCGCGACGACCTACCGAGGCCTCAGGAGGTTTGGCCACAGGAACAACGGACTGCATCACCTCCTGAGCTGCTGCCCCACGGCAGGAATCATGGGTTCCCGAGGATGACGCCTCGGGAGCCCCAGGCAGCATCGACACCTCAGAGCCCACGCCTCTGGCCTCCAGCGGTGCTTGCCCCCTGTATCCACCCCTGGGGCGAGCTCGGCGCCGGTAGCAGGAAGATGAACCACAATGATGGGGTTCACACGGGGCCCCACGACGCCAACTGGGCGCAGCCCCGACTCATCGAAGGAGGGCATTTGCCCCGCGAACTCCACCCTGTTCGAGCAGTCGTACAAGCAACAACCCGCTTGCGGCAAGTCACTCGGCGAGCGGTAACCGGCCAAGTCCTCAAGCACCGTCCTTCGTGCCTCGGTCGGAAGCCCCGACGCCTGAAGCCTCATGCGATCCTGGTCGCCCGTCAGGGCCCACATCGGCTGGGAATGGCGCTTTAGTGGGGCGATGCAACATCGGAGGAACTCCTTCATCACCTTGGGCGTAGTCACGTCGAGATGCTTCAACCTTCTCAGCCGGAGCCAGACGAAGGCAAGACAGGAACCCGTGAGCTCCTCGTGACCCCAGCCGGAGCTGGGGACGGCGGGCGACGACGGAAGCGAGAGCAGGGGGCTGAGTACTCTGACATCGACATACACCCACTGCATCCGAAACTCGCTCGTGGACTGCGGGAGATCAAAATCAATCCCCAAGCCGGCCGTCGCCGCCACGGACTTGAAACTCACGCACCTAGAGCACTGCCGGGGGTTGGTCAGGTGTAGTGAGAAGAAATGGCGCAAGAGGTCCACAGAAGGGGCAATGCCCACCATGGCCTCGCAGACAAAGGTGAAGATGGTGAGAAGGGCAACAAATTGGGGATCAAGATGCAGCATATGGATCTGGTAATGAGAAAGCACGACATCGAAGAAGGCGGAGAAAGGGGGAACCAGGCCAGCTCACAGAGCGTCCACGAAGAACGGGACCTCGGTGGCCGTCCTATGAATGGAGGCTCGAGACGCACGCCAGGCCACCATCCCTCTCCATTCGTTGAAGTTGGTAGCAACCGCAAGGCGGACCTTGTCCATGGCCTCTTGATTGAGCACCTATGATCGACCGACGGCGGGCTCGACGGCCGGAGCTGAGTTGGCTGAGGACAGGGGCTTCTTCCCTTTCTCCGCCCGGTTCGGCACCATGGAAATTAGGGCAGAGCTCAAGTTGGATTGGAAGAGAAAGCAGAGGTACGAGGAAGTGAAGAAGTCGGGAAGTGCGTTGCCAACAACGGGGAGGTAACTATGTAGGATGTCGTGGCCACCTAGCCACGCGGATTTCAAGGCTGCCTGGGGAAGCGGAGACACCCACGTCCAATCAGTCGCCACGCGTCAACCAAGGCCGTAGGCTGTTGGGGCCCGCGGCGCTCCGCACTTGCCCTTTGGCTTCGCCTCGAAGCCAAGCCCGAGCGCGTCTTGGGCCCGAGGGCTACTGTCGGCGTTCTGGTAATGGGGGTCCCCAGACTTGCCTGCCTGTGGCCCGCGGCATGGCTCCTCCAGCGGCCCCGTACGTCCCATCTTCACCAACAAACACCCAAGACCCTCGCGAGGGGCCAAGCCTCGCGAGGCAGATGATGCAAGACCTCCTCAGGGGTGGCCTCACCAGGCTGGCTCGCGACGGCGGAGAGATCAAGGCAAGGCGAACCTCACGAGGTTCCAATGACGTAAGCCATGACGATCAAGACCAAGCGGGCGCCAGGCGGGCGCCAGCAAGTGTAGTGTCCTCACTTCCTCTTTGGTGCTAAGGAGGCAAGCGTAGGCGAGTTCCAAGGCATCAGGCAAAGGTTTCCATATCGGTGCAACAAGACCAAGACCAGCAGGATGGTAGGACGGAGGTTAGCGTGGAGCCCAAGATAGCATCACCACCAGAGCCTTTGGCAGCCGAAGACTAATTTTGTCAGGATAACTTGTACTAGTTGTCTCCCTTTGAATTTGGCCGTTGTGAGATCCCTTCCCGCTCAATATTTGGGAAGAGGACCAAGGCCTCTATAAATAGGACTAGCCACCACCATAGTAGGGGCAACTGCTCTGGAAGGGAGAGAGGATCCAGATCTTCCTCAAACACACAAGCTCACCAAGCACAAGAACACCTCTCCTCAGGAGGCTGTTCTTCCCTTGTAACTGTTCATCCACAGCCCAAGAGGCAATCCACCACACCACATTGGAGTAGGGTATTACACCACAATGGTGGCCCAAACCAATATAAATCTTGTGTCTCGTGTTCTTTGGGTCCGTCGAAGCTAGGCTGTGAGATCGTTGAGTGTGCGAGTTAGAGAGGAGGTAGATCTTCGTGTGCACCCCTGTGTTCGAACCTGAAGGGTTTTTCCCGAACCAGAAATCCAACAGGCGCTTTGAGCATCCCCAAGCTTGAACTCTTGCCTCTCCTCCTCCTCATGTCGAGACCTCCTCGATCTTAGGATAACAATCTAATCATCTTGGCACATTTTTTTTATAATACAATGGATTTGTACAAGGGGATAATTATTTTTGTTGAAAATTTTCTGTAATTCAAGATTCACAAAGTTTCCATGGGCATGAACAAGTTCAAGGATATCCCCCACTCCGACGGTGTTCATCCTTCTCACTTTCACTTTTCCTTTTGTAAAGTTTTAATTTCCCCTCTATATTTTTTTAACTTTATAAAAGCACACAACGAAGTAAATGACTCTCTAAAACTTCTGGGTTGTCTCCCTGGCAGCGCTTTCTTTAAAGCCATTAATCTAGGCATAAAGTCCCAAGTAATGGATCCACCCGAATCCCAAGGTATGTCAAAGCCAATTTTAATTGACAATGATTTGGCATTTAGAAGTGAGCACAAAGCAACATATATCATGCAATGATGAAGACTAACTATCTTCCTATGCATTGGCATGTCATAAAAGAATAATTCAAGCACATCAAGTAAAGGCCAATACATAGCATAAGCAGTTCCTTGCAATTCTATCATATTGGAAACATAGAGAGGTGGAGATGTAGTTCCTATCTCATAATAATTGCAAGTAGGAGCAGCAAGAACATGCATGTTATATTCATCAAAATCATCATGTGCAACGGTAAAAGGCTACCCATCAATGTAATCCTTAATAAGTGCAAACTTCTCTGATATAGTGTAGTTTGGAGAATTCAAAAAGATAATAGGACTATCATGCGTGGGTGCAATAGCAACAATTTAATTATTAAAATAGGGTACTATAGCAAGTTCATCTCCATAAGCATAATTGACATTGGCATGTTGGCCACAAGCATAGCAAGCATCAACTTCATCAAAAAAGGATATTTCAAATGAATCAACGGGATCATAGCATTCATCCTTCGGTAAGCATGAAGGGAAATTAAACAATGTATGGGATAAAGAGTTACTCTCATTAGAAGGTGGGCACGGGTGATCAACCCGCTCTTCCTCCTTTTGTTCTTCGCTCTCCTCCTCATCTTTTTTATCTAATGAGCTCACAGTTTCATCAATTTCTTCTTCCATAGTTTCCTACAAAATATTAGTCTCTTCTTGGACAGCAGAGACTTTCTCAATAAATACATCAATATCATAATTGTATTTATAATTCCAATAGCAATATTTAAGTATAGAAAAATTTTCAGGTCTATAAACAACATCATCATAATCTTCATACTTTTCAAACAAAGATTCAATTTCATAAGCACCCTTAAAGGCAACAAATTCTTCTATTCATTTCACATCATACTAATCGTATCTACCATTAGCATAAGAAGCCAAGGTTTCATTATCATTAAATTCACATGAAAAGGGAAGGTGTTGATCCTTCATCCGAGTGCAACAAGTATAATCATATCTCAAGCATACCATTGCAACATTTCAATTTGATCCCGTAACAATTTCCCTTTTTGAGTTAAGCGACAATCCCTAAAGTATTCACGTTGATCCAATGTGTCTTCCATTAACAAGTTGAACGGGGTTTTCCCAGGATTATCAAAGTAGTGTTTAATATTTTTCACATAACGAGCATCGAGGGTTTTAGGAGGTTACCCATCTCCATGAGTAGCAAGTACAACTAATTTTTTGGTATTTTGTGTTCCATATCCATAACTAAAGATAGAGAACAACTTAGAACAGAAAATAAAAACTACTTAATGATAAAGCAAACAAGCACACACGAGAATATTCACCACACGCTATTGCTCCCCAGCAACGGCGCCAGAAAAAGTCTTGATAACCCGCAAGTATAGGGGATCATTTGTAGCCTTTTTGATAAATAAGAGTGTCGAACCCAACGAGGAGCTAAAGGTAGAACAAATATTCCCTCAGGTTCTATTGACCACCGATACAACTCTACGCACACTTGACATTTGCTTTACCTAGAACAAGAATAAAACTAGAATCCTTAGCAAAAATAAAACTATGAATAAATTGCAAGATAATAAAAGTAGATAGCTTTTTGTAACAAGAGAGAAAGATTTGTCCATAGGCAGTTGATAACTAATCTGGTAACCATTATTGCAATTTTATATGAGGGAGAGGCATGAGCTAGCATACTTTCCGTACTTGGATCATATGCACTTATGATTGGAACTCTACCAAGCATCCGCAACTACCAAAGATCATTATGGTAAAACCCAACCATAGCATTAAGTATCAAATCCTCTTTATCCCATACGCAACAACCCCCTTACTCGGGCGTAAGCTTCTGTCACTCTAGCCACCCACCATAAGCGAATAATGAACGTATTGCAACACCCTACGGCAGGGATCCCTCATGTTTGCATGACACAGATGGCACCATAGGACAGGACCAAAACAAAATATACAACTCAAACCAATCATGATCATCAATCAACCCATAGGACAAAACATATCTACTCAAACATCATAGGATAACCACATATCATTGGATAATAATATATAGTGTTGAGCACCATGTTTAAAGTAGAGAATTTCATAGGTAATAGAGAGGTTACACCACTGCATAGATAGGAATAAAGTTGGTGTTGACGGTAGCAAGATTGTTGATGTAGATCGCTGTCACGATCCTTGCCCCGACGACATTCCGGCGCCACCGGGAGAGAGTGGGAGAGAGCCCCCCTCCTTCTTCTTCTTGCTTGGCCTCCCCCCTAGATGGGAGGAGGGTTTCCCCTCCGGTCCATGGCCTCCATGGTGGCAGAGGGGCGAGAGCCCCTCCTAGATTGGATATATCTATTATCTTCCCTTTCGCGTTCCTGCTTTCTCGCCTTTCACCGTATCTTAAATTCCCGAAGATCCGTAACTCCGATTGCGCTAAAATTTTAACATGATTTTTTATATAAGCTTCGTTGCGCCCGAAGTAGAGCCCCAACCGACTTACAGTGTGCCCACAAGGCACCACCGTGCGCCAGGGGCAAGTCGCGCCCTGGTGTCTTGTGGAGGCCATGGGCCTCTGTTTGCATTGATTCCACCTCCCAAAAGTCACATATATTCCAAAATAATTCTCCATAAATTTTTATCGCGTTTTGACTTCGTTTGACATGGATATTCCACGAAATAAAAAAACATGCAACAAACAGGAACCGGCACTGGGCACTGGATCAATATGTTAGTCTAATATATCATATAAAATTTTGCCAAAAGTATGTGAAAGTCGTATAATATTGGCATGGAACAGTCAAAAATTATAGATACGACGGAGATGTATCATCAAGTATGGACTTGTTTACCACTGTTTATGTCAGGTGACACTGTCGTCCTCCTCGCCATGATGTTGACTACTAGATGTCCTCGTCTCCTTGTGGTTTTCTCTCACAGGTCAGTCCTCTTGTTGTAATGTTTCACATGGCATACCTATTCCTCTCCCTAAGTTATCATCCTCGCACTTCTTCACCTCCACTGCTTCCCCTCCCCCTCCTATTGTCGTGAATCAACTCATTCTTAAAATTGAAAGGATCAAACCATTGGAATATTTCCATAGGAGGGGACTGGTCTTCTTCCCATGGGTGTCCTTATGCTATATACGCAACTTGGACCCTTGTAGCCCTTGCACTGTGGCATCATTGAAAGTGCAACTATCCCTGGGTGGTTTTGGTAATTCCTAACAACATATAGCTCATTGAGCTAATGCTATTTTAAGATAAATATTTCAGGATAGCTCAATGGTTGGCATGGCATGGATTAGAAAGTGGACCCCTCAAAATGCTAAGGACAAAAGATTGGCTCAAGCTCAAAGCACAAGACTCTACATTTTACTTTTACTGATCCAAGATCACATTGAGTCCATAGGAAAAGCCAATACTATTAAAAGGGGGTGAGGTGTTGCTTAATGAGTTACTTGCTCAAAATGCTCCAAAAACCATAAACTACTTTCTCATATCCACATATGTCCCAAACCAAAAGTCAAACTCGACCCCACCGAAATCTTCTATCTGGCGCCATCCAGTTCACTTGACATAGCCACTGCCACAAACCCTAGTCACTTCGGTCTCACTGATAGGGATCTCGGTCTCACCGAGATGGGATTCCAAACTCTCTGTTTCCTTTTGTAACGTTTCGGTCAAACTGAGATGAGCAATCGGTCCCACCAAGATTGCAATGCAAACTCTCTGTTTCCCCTTCGTAACATTTCGGTCTAACCGAGATGAGCGAATCGGTCCCACCGAGTTTGCCTGGCCAACTCTCTGTTTGTCTATTACCAAAATCGGTCCCACCGAGTTTGTGTAATCGGTCTCACTGAGATCACGTTATACCCTAACCCTAATGGAATCGGTCCCACCGAGTTTGACATGTCGGTCCCACCAAAAATCCTAACGTTCACATTTTGAACTAAATCAGTCTGACCGAGTTTTATAATTTGGTCCCACCGAGTTTGGTGATTTGTGTGTAACGGTTAGATTTTGTGTGGAGGCTATATATACCCCTCCACCCACTCTTCATTCGTAAAGAGAGCCATCAGAATGTGCCTACACTTCCAACATACATTTTCTGAGAGAGAACCACCTACACTTGTGTTGAGGTCAAGATATTCCATTCCAATCACATAAATCTTGATCTCTAGCCTTCCCCAAGTTGCTTTACACTCAAATCATCTTTCTACCAAATCCAATCCTATGAGAGAGAGTTGAGTGTTGGGGAGATGAAAGGATCTAGAAGAAGTCTCTAGAGGGGGTGAATAGACTCTCATCAATAAAAGTTACAGTTTTTAATTTCTTTAGGTTGAAGTGGAGTTTTAGCACAAGTTCACACAGTTATAATACATATCAAGCAAGCATGACAAGAGTATATGAGCTGCGGAAAGTAAAGCATGCAAGTTGCAAGAATGTAAAGGGATGGGATTTGGAGGGAGAAAACGCAATGTAGACATGGAGATTTTTGGCATGGTTCCGATAGGTGGTGATATCGTACATCCACATTGATGGAGACTTCAACCCAAGAAGGGTAACGGTTGCGTGAGTCCACGGGGGGCTCCACCCACGAAGGGTCCACGAAGAAGCAACCTTGTCTATCCCACCATGACCATCGCCCACAAAGGACTTGCCTCACTAGGGTAGATCTTCACGAAGTAGGCGATCTCCTTGCCCTTACAAACTCCTTGGTTCAACTCCACAATCTTGACGGAGGCTCCCAAGTGACACCTAACCAATCTAGGAGACACCACTCTCCAAGAGGTAACAAATGGTGTGTTGATGATGAACTCCTTGTTCTTGTGCTTCAAATGATAGTCTCCCCAACACTCAACTCTCTCTCATAGGATAGGATTTGGTGGAAAGATGATTTGAGTGGAAAGCAACTTGGGGAAGGCTAGAGATCAAGATTTATGTGGTTGGAATGGAATATCTTGACCTCAACACAAGTGTAGGTGGTTCTCTCTCAGAAAATGTATGTTGGAAGTGTAGGCATGTTCTGATGGCTCTCTCCACGAATGAAGAGTGGGTGGAGGGGTATATATAGCCTCCACACAAAATCTAACCGTTACACACAATTTACCAAAACTCGGTGGGACCGAATCGTGAAACTCGGTCAGACCGATTTAGTTCATAATGTGACCGTTAGGATTTTCAGTGGGACCAACTTGATCAACTCGGTGGGACCGATGTGCTAGGGTTAGGGTAAAACCTCATCTCGGTTGGACCGATTACACAAACTTGGTGGAACCGATTTTGGTAATAAGCCAAACAGAGAGTTGGCTAGGCAAACTCGGTGGGACCGATTTCATATTTCGGTGAGACCGAAATTAATGTAATAAGAAACAGAGAGTTTGCAAGCCCATCTCGGTGAGACCGAGATCCTATCGGTGAGACCGAATTGATTAGGGTTTCTGGCAGTGGCTTATGTCAAGTGAACTCGGTGGCGCCGGATAGATCAAATCGGTGGGGCCGAGTTTGATTTTTGGTTTGGGACATATTTGGATGTGATAAAGTAGTTGAGGGTTGTGGAGCATATCACTAAGCACTTTGAGCAAGCAAGCCATTAAGCAACACCTCACCCCCTCTTAATAGTATTGTCTTTCCTATGGACTCAATGTGATCTTGGATCACTAAAATGAGAAATGTAGAGTCTTGTGCTTTGAGCTTGAGCCAATCCTTTGTCGTCAGCATCTTGAAGGGGTTTCACATCCTCTAGTCCATGCCACTCCATTGTTGAACTTATCTGAAACATACTAGGTAGAAGCATTAGTCCAACAAGAGATATGTTGACATTAATTACCAAAATCACCCAGGGAGCACTTGTGCTTTCAATCTCCCCCTTTTCGGTAATTGATGACAACATACATCAAAGCTTTAGATAAAGATATAGAGAATAACGAGTAAAGCTTTGGAAAGACATGTAACATGCATTGGCTCCCCCTACATGTATGCAATCATGTAAATATGGAATATAGGGGCATGTGAATGCATAAGCATGACAGAGTAAGCAATGTGTTACATGTATCTTGGCTATATGCATCAGAGCAAATGATGTGAGTATAGGGAATGTACCTTCATGTTCATGAGTCCTTCTTGCAAACAGTATGTACATCAGCAAGAAATCCTCATGCACATGAGTGTGATGCATATACTTACCTTCTGGTCTTCAGTTGACTTAGGAAGGAATGAACCTGAGTAAACAAGGTTAGAAAACACAGATACATCTACTAGCCAGAGCAAATAAAGAAACCACAGGAATACCAAGACTGTGATGACATGTAGAGAGTGAGTATTGAGTACTCTGTTGGATATAGACATGTCCCCAAAGGTAAAGATGTGCAATGAATTCAAGGATTTCCTTCCCTTAGATGTCTTGCTCCCCCAGAATCTAGCATGGGATACTGGGAGAAGATAGGGAACAGAAAAATAGAGCAAAGAAAAGAAACAGAGCTAATGCAAACAATCAACTATGAACGTGTCTTTTGAAGGAAATATGCCCTAGAGGCAATAATAAAGTTATTATTTATTTACTTATATCATGATAAATGTTTATTATTCATGCTAGAATTGTATTAACCGGAAACATGATACATGTGTGAATACATAGACAAACCGATTGTCACTACTATGCCTCTACTTGACTAGCTCACTGCTCAAAGATG
Source organism: Triticum urartu (assembly GCF_003073215.2). Taxonomy (NCBI): domain Eukaryota; kingdom Viridiplantae; phylum Streptophyta; class Magnoliopsida; order Poales; family Poaceae; genus Triticum; species Triticum urartu. Next base: position 232,796,414 of record NC_053028.1, read on the forward strand.
GTTATGTTTCCTAACCATAGACATGAGTTGTCATTTGATAAATAGGATCACATCATTAGGAGAATTATGTGATTGACTTGACCCATTTCGTCATCTTAGCACTTGATCATTTTAGTTTACTGTTATTGCTTTCTTCACGACTTATACATGTTCCTATGACTATGAGATTATGTAACTCCCGATTACCGGAGGAACACTTTGTGTGCTACCAAATGTCACAACGTAACTGGGTGATTATAAAGGTGCTCTACAAGTGTCTCCGATGGTACTTGTTGAGTTGACATAGATCAAGATTAGGATTTGTCACTCCGATTGTCGGAGAGGTATCTCTGGGCCCACTCGGTAATGCACATCACTATAAGCCTTGCAAGCATTGTAACTAATGAGTTAGTTGCGGGATGATGCATTACAGAACGAGTAAAGAGACTTGCCGGTGACGAGGTTGAACTAGGTATTGAGATACCGACAATCGAATCTCGGGCAAGTAACATATCAATGACAAAGGGAACAACGTATGCTGTTATGCGGTTTGACCGATAAAGATCTTCGTAGAATATGTGGGAGCCAATATGGACATCTAGGTTCCACTATTGGTTATTGAACGGAGACGTGTCTCGGTCATGTCTACATAGTTCTCGAACCCGTAGGGTCCACACGCTTAAAGTTCGATGGCGATCGATATTATGAGTTTTTGTGTTTTGATGTACCGAAGGTAGTTCGGAGTCCCGGATATGATCACAGACATGACGAGGAGTCTCGAAATGGTCGAGATGTAAGATCGATATATTGGACGACTATATTTGGACACCGGAAGTGTTCCAGGTGATTTCAGAGAAAACCGGAGTGCCGGAGGGGTACCGGACCCCCCCCCTCCGGGAGAAATAATGGGCCTTATGGGCCTTAGTGGAGAGATAGAGTGGGCTGGCCTAGGGCAGGCCATGCGCCCCTCCCCCTCTGGTCCGAATTGGACTAGGAGAGGGGGGCGGCGCCCCCCTTTCCTTCTCCCTCTCCCCCTTCCTTTCCCCCTCCTAGTAGGAGTAGGAAAGAGGGGAGTCCTACTCCTACTAGGAGGAGGACTCCTCCTCCTGGCGCGCCATAGAGGGCCAGCTGGCCTCCTCCCTTGCTCCTTTATATACGGGGGCAGGGGGCACCTCTAGACACACAAATTGATCGTTGATCCCTTAGCCGTGTGCGGTCCCCTCCCCACCATAATCCACCTCGATCATATCGTAGCGGTGCTTAGGCGAAGCCCTGCGTCGGTAGCAACACCATCACCGTCAACACGCCGTCATGCTGACGGAACTCTCCCGTAAAGCTCTGCTGGATCGGAGTTCGTGGGACGTCATCAAGCTGAATATGTGTTGAACTCGGAGGTGTCGTGCGTTCGGTACTTGGATCGGTCGGATCGTGAAGATGTTCGACTACATCAACAGCGTTCTCATAACGCTTCCGCTTATGGTCTAAGAGGGTACGCGTGGACGATACTCTTCCCTCTCGTTACTATGCATCAACATGATCTTGCGTGTGTGTAGGATTTTTTTTGAAATTACTACATTCCCCATCAGTGGCATCTGAGCCAGGTTTATGCGTAGATGTTATATGCATGAGTAGAACACAAGTGAGTTGTGGGCGATACAAGTCATACTGCTTACCAGCATGTCATACTTTGGTTCGGCGGTATTGTTGGATGAAGCGGCCCGGACCGACATAACGCGTACGCTTACGCGAGACTGGTTCTACCGACGTGTGCTTTGCACATAGGTGGCTGTCGGGTGTCAGTTTCTCCAACTTTAGTTGAACCAAGTGTGGCTACGCCCGGTCCTTGTGAAGGTTAAAACCACACTAACTTGAAAAACTACCGTTGTGGTTTTCATGCATAGGTAAGAACAGTTCTTGCTCAGCCCATAGCAGCCACGTAAAACTTGCAACAACAAAGTAGAGGACGTCTAACTTGTTTTTGCAGGGCATGTTGTGATGTGATATGGTCAAGACATGATGCTATATTTTGTTGTATGAGATGATCATGTTTTGTAACCGAGTTATCGGCAACTGGCAAGAGCCATATGGTTGTCGCTTTATTGTATGCAATGCAATCGCCCTGTAATTGCTTTACTTTATCACTAAGCGGTAGCGATAGATGTAGAAGTAATAGTTGGCGAGACGACAACAATGCTACGATGGAGATCAAGGTGTCGCGCTGGTGACAATGGTGATCATGATGGTGCTTCGGAGATGGAGATCACAAGCACAAGATGATGATGGCCATATCATATCACTTATATTGATTGCATGCGATGTTTATCTTTTATGCATCTTATTTTGGTTAGATCAATGGTAGCATTATAAGATGATCTCTCACTAAATTTCAAGGTAAAAGTGTTCTCCCTGAGTATGCACCGTTGCGAAAGTTTGTCATGCTGTGACACCACGTGATGATCGGGTGTGATAAGCTCTACGTTCACATACAACAGGTGTAAGCCAGTTTTGCACATGCAGAATACTCGGGTTAAACTTGACGAGCCTAGCATATGCAGATATGGCCTCGGAACAGTGGAGACCAAAAAGTCGAGCGTGAATCATATAGAAGATATGATCAACATATTGATGTTCACCATTGAAAACTACTCCATCTCACGTGATGATCGGACATGGTTTAGTTGATATGGATCACGTGATCACTTAGATGATTAGAGGGATGTCTGTCTAAGTGGGAGTTCTTTAATAATTTGATTAACTGAACCTTAATTTATCATGAACTTAGTACATGATAGTATTTTGCATGTGTATGTTGTTGTAGATAGATGGCCCACGCTGTTGTTCCGTTGAATTTTAATGCGTTCCTTGAGAAAGCAAAGTTGAAAGATGATGGTAGCAATTACACGGATTGGGTCTGTAACTTGAGGATTATCCTCATTGCTGCACAGAAGAATTACATCCTCGAAGCACCGCTAAGTGCCAAACCTGCTGCAGGAGCAACACCAGATGTTATGAATGTATGGCAGAGCAAAGCTGATGGCTACTCAATAGTTCAGTGTGCCATGCTTTATGGCTTAGAACCGGAACTTCAATGACGTTTTGAACATCATGGAGCATATGAGATGTTCCAGGAGTTGAAGTTAATATTTTAAGCAAATGCCCAGATTGAGAGATATGAAGTCTCCAATAAGTTCTACAGCTGTAAGATGGAGGAGAATATTTCTGTCATTGAACATATACTCAGAATGTTTGGGTACCATAACCACTTGACTTAACTGGGAGTTAATCTTCCTGTTGATAGTGTCATTGACAGAGTTCTTCAATCACTGCCACCAAGCTACAAGAGCTTCGTGATGAACTATAACATGCAAGGGATGAATAAAACAATTCCCGAGCTCTTCGTTATGCTAAAGGCTGCGGAGGTAGAAATCAAGAAGGAGCATCAAGTATTGATAGTTAACAAGACCACCAGTTTCAAGAAAAAGGGTAAAGGGAAGAATAAAGGGAACTTCAAGAAGAATGTCAAACAAGTTGCTGCTCAAGGGAAGAAACCCAAATCTGGACCTAAGCCTGAGATTGAGTGCTTCTACTACAAACAGACTGGTCACTGGAAGAGGAACTGCCCCAAGTATTTGGCGGATAAGAAGGATGGCAAGGTGAATAAAGGTATATGTGATATACATGTTATTGATGTGTACCTTACTAATTCTCGCAGTAGTGCCTGAGTATTTGATACTGGTTCTGTTGCTAATATTTGCAACTCGAAACAGGGACTACGGATTAAGCGAAGATTGGTAAAGGACGAGGTGACGATGCGCGTGGGAAATGGTTCCAAAGTCGATGTGATCGCAGTCGGCATGCTACATCTACATCTACCTTCGGGATTAGTATTAGACCTGAATAATTGTTATTTGGTGCCAGCGTTAAGCATGAACATTATATCTGGTTCTTGTTTGATGCGAGACAGTTATTCATTTAAATCAGAGAATAATGGTTGTTCTATTTATATGAGTAATATCTTTTATGGTCATGCACCCTTAAAGAGTGGTCTATTCTTTTTGAATCTCGATAGTGGAGATACACATATTCATAGTATCGAAGCTAAAAGATGCAGAGTTGATAATGATAGTGCAACTTATTTGTGGCACTGCCGTTTAGGTCATATTGGTATAAAGCGCATGAAGAAACTCCATTCTGATGGACTTTTGGAATCACTTGATTATGAATCACTTGGTACTTGCGAACCGTGCCTCATGGACAAGATGACTAGAACGCCGTTCTACGGAACTATGGAGCGAGCAACAGATTTGTTGGAAATCATACATACTGATGTCTGTGGTCCGATGAATATTGAGGCTCGCGGTGGGTATCGTTATTTGCTCACCTTCATAGATGATTTGAGCAGATATGGGTATATCTATTTGACGAAACATAAGTCTGCAACATTTGAAAAGTTCAAAGAATTTTAGAGTGAAGTGGAAAATCATCGTAACAAGAAAATAATATTTCTATGATCTGATCGTGGAGGAGAATATTTGAGTTACGAGTTTAGTCTTCATTTGAAAAAATGCGAAATAGTTTCGCAACTCACGCCACCCGGAACACCACAGCGTAATGGTGTGTCCGAACATCGTAATCGTACTTTACTAGATATGGTGTGATCTATGATGTCTCTTACTGATTTACCGCTATCGTTTTGGGGTTATGCTTTAGAAACGGCTGCATTCATGTTAAATAGGGCACCACCTAAATCCGTTGAGACGACTCCTTATGAACTGTGGTTTGGCAAGAAACCAAAGTTGTCGTTTCTTAAAGTTTGGGGCTGCGATGCTTATGTGAAAAGCTTCAACCTGATAAGCTCGAACCCAAATCGGAGAAATGTGTCTTCATAGGATACCCAAAAGAGACAGTTGGGTACACCTTCTATCACAGATCCGAAGGCAAGACTTTTGTTGCTAAGAATGGATCCTTTCTAGAGAAGGAGTTTCTCTCGAAATAAGTGAGTGGGAGGAAAGTAGAACTTGATGAGGTAACTGTACCTGCTCCCTTATTGGAAAGTAGTTCATCACAGAAACCGGTTTCTGTGACACCTACACCAATTAGTGAGGAAGCTAATGGTGATGATCATGACACTTCAGATCAAGTTACTATCGAACCTCGTAGGTCAACCAGAGTAAGATCCGCACCAGAGTGGTACGGTAATCTTGTTCTAGAAGTCATGTTACTAGACCATGACGAACCTACGAACTATGAGGAAGCGATGATGAGCCCAGATTCCGCAAATGGCTTGAGGCCATGAAATCTGAGATGGGATCCATGTATGAGAGCAAAGTGTGGACTTTGGTTGACTTGCCCGATGATCGGCAATCCATGGAAAATAAATGGATCTTCAAGAAGAAGACAGACGCTGATGGTAATGTTACTGTCTACAAAGCTCGATTTGTTGCGAAAGGTTTTTGACAAGTTCAAGGAGTTGACTATGATGAGACCTTCTCACCCGTAGCGATGCTTAAGTCCGTCCAAATCATGTTAGCTATTGCCGCATTTTATGATTATGAAATTTGGCAAATGGATGTAAAGACTGCATTCCTGAATGGATTTCTGGAAGAAGAGTTGTATATGATGCAACCTGAAGGTTTTATCGATCCAAAGGGTGCTAACAAAGTGTGCAAGCTCCAGTGATCCATTTATGGACTGGTGCAAGCCTCTCGGAGTTGGAATAAACGTTTTGATTGTGTGATCAAAGCATATGGTTTTATACAGACTTTTGGAGAAGCCTGTATTTACAAGAAAGTGAGTGGGAGCTCTATATCATTTCTAATATTATATGTTGATGACATATTGTTAATTGGAAATGATATAGAATTTCTGGATAGCATAAAAGGATACTTGAATAAGAGTTTTTCAATGAAAGACCTCGATGAAGCTGCTTACATATTGGGCATCAATATCTATAGAGATAGATTAAGACGCTTAATTGGACTTTCACAAAGCACATACCTTGACAAAGTTTTGAAGAAGTTCAAAATGGATCAGGCAAAGAAAGGATTCTTGCCTGTGTTACAAGGTGTGAAGTTGAGTAAGACTCAATGCCCGACCACTACAGAAGATAGAAATAAAATGAAAGATGTTCCCTATGCTTCAGCCATAGGTTCTATCATGTATGCAATGCTGTGTACCAGACCTGATGTGTGCCTTGCTATTAGTTTAGCAGGGAGGTACCAAAGTAATCCAGGAGTGGATCACTGGACAGCGGTCAAGAACATCCTGAAATACCTGAAAAGGACTAAGGATATGTTTCTCGTTTATGGAGGTGACAAACAGCTCATTGTAAATGGTTACGTTGATGCAAGCTTTGACACTGATCCGGACGATTCTAAATCGTAAACCGGATACGTGTTTATATTGAACGGTGGAGCTGTCAGTCGGAGAACTTCTAAACAATGCGTCGTGGCGGGATCTACGTGTGAAGCGGAGTACATTGCTGCTTCGGAAGTAGCAAATGAAGGAGTATGGATGAAGGAGTTCATATCCGATCTAGGTGTCATACCTAGTGCATCGGGTCCAATGAAAATATTTTGTGACAATACTGGTGCAATTGCCTTGGCAAAGGAATCCAGATTTCACAAGAGAACCAAGCACATCAAGAGACGCTTCAATTCCATTCGCGATCAAGTCCAGGTGGGAGACATAGAGATTTGCAAGATACATATGGATCTGAATGTTGCAGACCCGTTGACTAAGCCTCTCTCACGAGCAAAACATGATCAGCACCAAGACTCCATGGGTGTTAGAATAATTACTATGTAATCTAGAATATTGACTCTAGTGCAAGTGGGAGACTGGAGGAAATATGCCCTACAGGAAATAATAAAGTTATTATTTATTTCCTTATATCATGATACATATTTATTATTCATGCTAGAATTGTATTAACCAGAAACATGATACATGTGTGAATACATAGACAAACAGATTGTCACTAGTATGCCTCTACTTGACTAGCTCATTGATCAAAGATGGTTATGTTTCCTAACCATAGACATGAGTTGTCATTTGATAAATGGGATCACATCATTAGGAGAATGATGTGATTGACTTGACCCATTTCATCAGCTTAGCACTTGATCGTTTTAGTTTACTGCTATTGCTTTCTTCATGACTTATACATGTTCCTATGACTATGAGATTATGTAACTCTCGATTACTGGAGGAACATGTGTGCTACCAAACGCCACAACATAACTGGGTGATTATAAAAGTGCTCTACAGGTGTCTCCGATGGTACTTGTTAAGTTGACATAGATAAAGATTAGGATTTGTCACTCCGATTATCGGAGAGGTATCTCTGGGCCCACTCGGTAATGCACATCACTATAAGCCTTGCAAGCATTGTAACTAATGAGTTAGTATTACAGAACGAGTAAAGAGACTTGCCGGTAATGAGATTGAACAAGGTATTGAGATACCGACGATTGAATCTCGGGCAAGTAACATACCGATGACAAAGGGAACAACGTATGTTGTTATGCGGTTTGACCAATAAAGATCTTCGTAGAATCTGTGGGAGCCAATATGAACATCCAGGTTCCGCTATTGGTTATTGACCGGAGACGTGTCTCGGTCATGTCTACATAGTTCTCAAACCCATAGGGTCCGCACGCTTAAAGTTCGCTGACAGTCGGTATTATGATTTTTTGTGTTTTGATGTACCGAAGGGTAGTTCGGAGTCCTGGATATGATCACGGACATGACTAGGAGTCTCGAAATGGTCAAGACGTAAAGATCGATATATTGGATGACTATATTCGGACACCGGAAGTGTTCCGGGTGATTTCAGAGAAAACCGAAGTGCCGGAGGGATACCGGAACCCCCCGGGAGAAATAATGGGCCTTATGGGCCTTAGTGGAGAGAGAGAGGGCTGGCCTAGGGCAGGCCGCGCGCCCCTCCCCCTCTGGTCCGAATTGGACTAGGAGAGGGGGGCGGCGCCCCCCTTTCCTTCTCCCTCTCCCCCTTCCTTTCCCCCTCCTAGTAGGAGTAGGAAAGAGGGGAGTCCTACTCCTACTAGGAGGAGGACTCCTCCTCCAGGCGCGCCATAGAGGGCCGGCCGACCTCCCCCTTGCTCCTTTATATATGAGGGAAGGGGGGCACCTGTAGACACACAAGTTGATCATCGATCCCTTAGTCGTGTACGGTGCCCCCTCCACCATAATCCACCTCGATCATATCGTAGCGGTGCTTAGGCGAAGCCCTGCGTCTGTAGAAACATCATCACCGTCAACACGCCATCGTGCTAACAGAACTCTCCCGTGAAGCTCTGCTGGATTGGAGTTCGTGGGACGTCATCGAGCTGAACGTGTGCTGAACTCGGAGGTGTCGTGCGTTCGGTACTTGGGTCGGTCGAATCGTGAAGATGTTCGACTACATCAACCGTGTTCTCATAACGCTTCCGCTTACGGTCTACGAGGGTACGTGGATGATACTCTTCCCTCTCGTTGCTATGAATTACCATGATCTTGCGTGTGCGTAGGATTTTTTTTGAAATTACTATGTTCCCCAACATCTTTCCCCTCTTAATGACATGTGACTTCTCTCCTCTTGAACACCAAGCATCTGGGGTTTCTTACACTCTCCCCTGAGTATTCTCTCCCCCTATAGAAATGATTAAGCTTTGATGTGATCTCTCTCTCCCCCTTTGACATTAATTTCCAAGAAGGGTTCTTCTGGATTTTTGTTACAAATGGGTTTGGTCCTTGAGTCACAAAGCAAAGCAGCAAGTTGAATGTGATGCTGGTAGAGGACAAGAATCATTGAGTGGAGCTGGAGCAAAAAGAATGCAGGAACAGGTGGCAAGCTATCTTTCCTGTAGTGAAATCGGTAGCACTGAGTTGTGTGCTTTGGTGGCACCGAAAGGATTCGGTTGGACCGAAGGAAACAAACCGGTGTGACCGAGTTCATCACAGTGAAAACACTTGTCACCTCAGCTCACTAGGCAGGTAAAATCTCACAAGGATTTGCAAGGAATTTGCTGAAAGATTTGCAATGAATTGGATGCAGGAAATGCAGAAGAAAAGAAAAATCTAGATGAAGTCACAAATGGAAGGGGAATAAACATGCAAGGGACAAATGCAAAGAACAAATGCAAAATCTCAGAGAAGCACTAGAGAACTTCATCTAGAATTGGGCGGTGATTGAGTCACCTATGTTAGAGTATTTTGACTAAGGAGTCAAGTGAAAACACTTGATCGTAGGTCATACTCATCGTTTAAGCTCAAAATGGGTTTACCATTTTTCGTTAAGCATTTGATGTATTCACATCTTGTTTAGCTGCTTTAACCTATCACTTGAGGTTAAGCTTCTCTAAGATGGAATGACATACCTTGGGTGGTGGTGTTGATCCTAGTCATGTAGTCGAACTTGTGTGAGTTGCTCGAGGTTAATGTAGTTCATCAAGAGTTGAGAGCACCACTTGTAATTTGAGTTCATCTACCTCACTAGGGTTAGTTTTGCAAGGAAGAGCACTTGTGTATCCAAAATGACAATTATGAAATTCTATACATATAATTTGTCAAAGGATATGTTGAAGGGTTTCGTGCTTCCTTGCCATCGATCACCGTATTGTAGAGACTTGGTGATGTAGAGATTGCTCAAGATGTGGGAGAGTTGCAATCTCATAGATTTAGATTCATCCAAGTACCTACAAGGGTTAGATAACATGCAAGGGTGCAAATATATCCAAGACATATGAATAGCATTATGAAAGAAATATCAAGGATTAGTCATAGATTCATGCCTTGCATGTATCCAAATGGAGTTCCTACTCCAAGTTTGAAGCATCAATGATGTTCAACTCACCTCTCAAATGACAAAAGACTTTCTCATCAAGCGGTTTGGTGAATATATCTGCCAATTGCTTATCGGTACGAACATGCTTAAGATCAATGTCCCCTTTAGCAACATGATCTCGAATGAAATGATGACGAACTTCAATATGCTCAGTTCGAGAATGTTGCACGGGATTGTGAGCAATCTTAATAGCACTTTCATTGTCACAAAGCAATGGAACATGTTTCACATTGATCCCATAATCTTTAAGAGTTTGGGTCATCCAAACTAATTGAGCGCAACATGAACCGGCGGCAATGTATTCCGCTTCGGCGGTGGATAAGGATATTGAGTTTTGTTTCTTGGAAGACCAAGACACAAGGGATCTACCAAAAAATTGACAAGTACCCGAAGTGGACTTTCTATCAACCTTGTCTCCGGCATAGTCCGAGTCGGAATAGCCAACAAGATCAAAAGAGGGCCTCTTAGGATACCAAATGCCAAAAATTGGTGTATGTATTAAGTATCTCACTATCCTTTTCATAGCCTTAAGATGACATTCTTTGGGGAGCGCTTGATATCGTGCACACATGCACACACTTAGCATAATATCTGGATGAGAGGCACATAGATGTAACAATAAACCGATCATAGAGTGGTAAAGCTTTTGATCAACCGGTTCACCATCCTTAGTCAAGTCAAGATGTCCACTAGTAGGCATGGGTGTATTCATACCTTTGCATTCTTGCATATTGAACTTCTTGAATAAGTCCTTGGTGTACTTTGTTTGATAAACAAAGGTACCTTCCTTAGTTTGCTTGATTTGCAAACCAAGAAAGAATTTGAGTTCACTCATCATAGACATCTCAAACTTCTCCGACATAAGCTTTCCAAACTTCTCACTAAAATGAGGGTTAGTCGGACCAAATATAATATCATCAACATAAATTTGGCACACAAATAGTTCTCCATGAACCCTTTTAGTGAAAAGAGTAGAATATATTTTTCCAATTTCAAAGCCTTTTTCAATAAGGAACTTGGTCAAGCATTTATACCATGCTCTAGGGGCTTGTTTAAGACCATAAAGAGCTTTGTGAAGTTTGTAAACATGATTAGGTTTCTTAGGATTGACAAAGCCGGGAGGTTGCTTAACATATACTTCCTCCTCAATTTCACCATTTAGAAAAGCACTTCTAATGTCCATTTGGTACAAGGTGATATCATGGTGATTAGCATAAGCAAGTAAAATGCAATGGACTCAAGTCTAGCAACGGGGGCATATGTCTCACCATAGTCCATACCTTCGACTTGAGTGTAGCCTTGGGCGACTAGACGAGCTTTGTTGTGGACGACTTGACCGTCTTCATCTTGCTTGCTGTGAAACACCCATTTGGTACCAATGATGTTGTGGTTGTTGTCGGGCTTCTTGACCAATGTCCGCACTTGATTTCTCTGAAAGTTATGTAGCTCTTCATGTATGGCATTTATCCAATCTGGATCTTCCAGTGCTTCTTCAACCTTCATAGGTTCCATGCTAGAGATGAATGAATAATGTTCACAAAATTTAGCCAAACAAGTTTTAGAGCGAGTGATTCTCCCGGTTTGAATATCGTTAAAGATTTGTTCGACGGGATGATCTCTTGAGACTCTTGCTCGAACTCGTGAGAGCTTATGCTTGGGTCGGGTGGGAACATCTTCTTCATCATCTTGTCCTTCTTCTTGGCCTTCTTCATTATTGGTGTTGTCGTTTTCTTGTCTTGGTGGAGAAGGAGGTTGATGAGGTTCATCTTGATGTACTTCCTCGTTCTCTTCATCTTGGTGCGTCCCACTCGTGGATGCTTCCATGTCGACTCTTGGTTCACCTTGTTGTGAGGTGGAAGCCTCCACTTGGACGGACGAGGTACTCTCCTTTACCTCCGTTGGACAAATCTTGCCAATAGACAAGTCTTGGATTGCTTCCGAAGGGTCTTTGTCTCCTACATCAATTGGCAATTGCTCTACTTGCGAGCCGTTAGATTCATCAAACTTCACATCTACCGTCTCTCAACCTTTCGGGTGAAATTGTTGTAGACACGATAAGTGTGAGAGTTTGAGCCATAACCAAGTAGGAAACCTCCATGAGATTTTTGAGCAAATGTAGAACGGTGATGCTTATCAAGAATGTAGCACTTTGAGCTGAATACTCGAAAGTATCCAACTTGGGGTTTGTTACCGGTGAGGAGCTCATATGCCGTCTTGCCGAGTATCTTGTGAAGATACAAGCGATTTGTTGCATGACAAGCTGTCTCAACCGGTTCCGCCCAAAAGTGTTTTGGAGTCTTGTAATCATCAAGCATCGTTCTTGCCATCTCAATAAGAGTACGGTTCTTCCTCTCAACAACTCCATTTTGTTGAGGCGTGTACGTAGCTGAGAACTCATGTGAAATCCCTTCTTTGTCAAGGAAGGTATCCACATTTGCGTTCTTGAACTCCGTTCCGTTGTCACTCCGAACCTTCTTAATCTTCACTTCAAATTGATTGTGGGACTTCCTAGCGAAGTTTTTGAAGATCTTTTGGACCTGCGATTTATCATCAAGAAAGAACACCCACGTGAATCTTGAAAAATCATTGACTATGACTAGACCAAATGAGTTACCACCGAGACTCTTGTAGGCATTGGGACCAAAGAGATCCATGTGAAGTAGCTCGAGCGGTCTTCTCGTGGTCATGATGTTCTTCACGGGGTGACTTCTTCCAACTTGTTTTCCTGCTTGACAAGCACTACAAAGTCTATCCTTGTCAAATATAACATCTTTTACTCCAAGGATATGATCACCTTTAATAAGCTTATCAAGATTTCGCATGCCCACATGACCTAGCCTTCTATGCCACAACCAGCCTTTAGAAGATTTAGCAATTAAGCAAGTTCTAGGTTGAGCTTTTCTAGTGAAATCAACAATGTAAAGATCACCTCTACGTATACCGGTAAAGACCATTTTATGATTATCTCTACGAAACACTTGGCAATCTACTTCAGTAAATAGGACGTTGAAATCAAAGTCGGCAAGTCTAGATACGGAAAGTAAATTGTAGCCAAGTGATTCAACGAGCATAACATTTTGTATGGAGCTATCATGTGAGATGGCCACCTTACCAAGGCCAACCACCTTACCCTTTGAGTTATCACCGAAAGTGACATACTTTCGAGGGTCGTCATTTTCAGCAAGCTCACGAAACATATCTTTGTCTCCGGTCATATGATCAGTACATCCACTATCAAGGACCCATTCCTTTCCTCCGTCCATGTAGCCGCGAAGATTAGCCATAAGACCAAAGTTTCTCATTGCATCATCAAGATCATAGTCACTATCATCATCCTCATCATAGTATCCATGTTCAACATCGTCATCTGGTGGATCAATTCCTAGAGAGAGTGATTCATTAGAAGTATGACCGTAACAATGTTCATCTCTATGAATTCTAATGACTTCGGAAATGATATTGCTAATAATTCCAACATCTCCTTTGGCACGCATGAGATCACTAAGCTCAAATAGACAATCATCAAACTTAAGATCACTAGTGATCATCTTACTCAAGGTAATAGACTTATGGAGAACTTCGTCTAGATTTTTCAAGGAATAATTTGGGAATCGTTCCTCAAGAAATTTTTATATAGTGTAGGCACACTTAAGATTAGGTAAGCTAGCAATTAAATTTTTGGGAAATCCTCTAATGATAAGATTGATAGTTCTAAGATTGTGAATCATGTCAATATCCTCATCGGGTGTGGGATGCAGAGGGTCAATATGAGGTGCACAAGGGCTAGTAATGTACTTGTTCAAATGATATTCATTGAAAATCTCAAGCATCTCATTTTTCCACTCATGGAAGAACTCTCCATCAAGAATAGGCACTCTATGTCTAAGAATCCCCAACGTAGACACATCCATATTCCTCCAAAGGTGTTTAAACCAAAGCAATGGAGACCAATGCTCTGATACCAATTGAAAGGATCAAGAAGTGTCTAGAGGGAGGTGAATAGACTCTTAGCAATAAAAGTTGCAGTTTTAATTTCTTTAGGTTGAAGTGGAGTTTTAGCACAAGTTCACACAGTTATAATACATATCAAGCAAGCATGACAAGAGTATATGAGCTGCGGAAAGTAAAGCATGCAAGTTGCAAGAATGTAAAGGGATGGGATTTGGAGGGAGAAAACGCAATGTAGACATGGAGATTTTTGGCATGGTTCCGATAGGTGGTGATATCGTACATCCACATTGATGGAGACTTCAACCCACGAAGGGTAACGGTTGCGCGAGTCCACGGGGGGCTCCACCCACGAAGGGTCCACGAAGAAGCAACCTTGTCTATCCCACCATGACCATCGCCCACAAAGGACTTGCCTCACTAGGGTAGATCTTCATGAAGTAGGCGATCTCCTTGCCCTTACAAACTCATTGGGTCAACTCCACAATCTTGACGGAGGCTCCCAAGTGACACCTAACCAATCTAGGAGACACCACTCTCCAAGAGGTAACAAATGGTGTGTTGATGATGAACTCCTTGCTCTTGTGCTTCAAATGATAGTCTCCCCAACACTCAACTCTCTCTCATAGGATAGGATTTGGTGGAAAGATGATTTGAGTGGAAAGCAACTTGGGGAAGGCTAGAGATCAAGATTTATGTGGTTGGAATGGAATATCTTGACCTCAACACAAGTGTAGGTGGTTCTCTCTCAGAAAATGTATGTTGGAAGTGTAGGCATGTTCTGATGGCTCTCTCCACGAATGAAGAGTGGGTGGAGGGGTATATATAGCCTCCACACAAAATCTAACCATTACACACAATTTAGCAAACTCGGTGGGACCGAATCGTGAAACTCGGTCAGACCGATTTAGTTCATAATGTGACCGTTAGGATTTTCAGTGGGACCAACTTGATCAACTCGGTGGGACCGATGTGCTAGGGTTAGGGTAAAACCTCATCTCGGTTGGACCGATTACACAAACTTGGTGGAACCGATTTTGGTAATAAGCCAAACAGAGAGTTGGCTAGGCAAACTCGGTGGGACCGATTTCATATTTCGGTGAGACAGAAATTAATGTAATAAGAAACAGAGAGTTTGCAAGCCCATCTCGGTGAGACCGAGATCCTATCGGTGAGACCGAATTGATTAGGGTTTCTGGCAGTGGCTTATGTCAAGTGAACTCGGTGGCGCCGGATAGATCAAATCGGTGGGGCCGAGTTTGATTTTTGGTTTGGGACATATTTGGATGTGATAAAGTAGTTGAGGGTTGTGGAGCATATCACTAAGCACTTTGAGCAAGCAAGCCATTAAGCAACACCTCACCCCCTCTTAATAGTATTGTCTTTCCTATGGACTCAATGTGATCTTGGATCACTAAAATGAGAAATGTAGAGTCTTGTGCTTTGAGCTTGAGCCAATCCTTTGTCCTCAGCATCTTGAAGGGGTTCCACATCCTCTAGTCCATGCCACTCCATTGTTGAACTTATCTGAAACATACTAGGTAGAAGCATCAGTCCAACAAGAGATATGTTGACATTAATTACCAAAATCACCCAGGGAGCACTTGTGCCTTCAGGAGACTATCATTTGAAGCACAAGAGCAAGGAGTTCTTCATCAACACACCATATATTACCTTTTGGAGAGTGGTGTCTCCAAGATTGGTTAGGTTTCACTTGGGAGCCTCCGTCAAGATTGTGGAGTTGAACCAAGGAGTTTGTACGGGCAAGGAGATCGCCTACTTCATGAAGATCTACCCTAGTGAGGAAAGTCCTTCGTGGGCGATGGCCATGGTGGGATAGACAAGGTTGCTTCTTCATGGACCCTTCGTGGGTGGAGCCCTCCGTGGAATCGCGCAACCGTTACCCTTCGTGGGTTGAAGTCTCCATCAACGTGGATGTACGATAGCACCACCTATCGGAACCACGCCAAAAATCTTTGTGTCTACATTGCGTTTTCTCCCTCCAAACTCCTCCCTTTACCTTCATAGGCAATTGTTTTACCTTCCGCTGCTATACTCTTAGAATTGCATGTGTAGGTTGATTACTTGAATTGTGCTAAGTTGCTAAAATCTGCCAAGACTTAAAATTGGGAAAGGCTAGATTTTTATTTGGTCAAGTAGTCTAATCACCCCCCTCTAGACATACTTTCGATCCTACAAGTGGTATCAGAGCTTTGGTCTCCATTTGCTTTGATCTCCATAGGTTTTGGTGATCATAGCCTTGGTTTCACAACCTAGGAGAGCATTGCATCTAGGGAAAGAAATTACCAACGTAGAGGTCCTTACTTTGATGTTACTAATTTTGCTAGTTGGAAGTGTAAGATGAAAATGCATATTCTTGGACATACACCCGCCGTTTGGGCTATTGTGTGTATTGGCTTGCAAGGTGAATTCTTTGATGGGAGAGAACCGAACCATGAAGCTACCGTAGAAGAGTTGGAGATGCTGCAATACAATGCTCAAGCTTGTGATATTCTCTTCAACGGATTGTGCCCCGAAGAATTCAACAAAATCAGCCGTCTTGAGAATGCAAAGGAAATTTGGGATACTTTGATTGATATGCACGAAGGTACCGACTCCGTCAAGGAATCCAAATTGGATGTGCTTCAAAGTCAACTTGACAAGTTCAAAATGAAGGATGGTGAAGGTGTCGCTGAAATGTTCTCTAGGCTTGCTCTCATCACAAATGAGATTGCCGGCTTAGGAAGTGAAGAGATGACCGATAGATTCATAATCAAGAAGATCGTAAGAGCCTTGGATGGAAAATATGATACCCTGTGCACATTGATCCAAATGATGCCCAATTACAAAGATCTCAAGCCAACAGAAGTCATTGAAACAATTGTTGCTCATGAGATGTCACTCAAGGATAAGGAAGAGCTTCACAATAAGTCAAGTGGTGCTTACAAAGCCTCATGTGATGCTCCCACATCATAAAGTGAGAAACAAACCTTCAACGAAGAATTGAGCCTAATGGTGAAGAACTTCAACAAGTTTTACAAGAGTAGAAGAAAGGAAAGAAGTTCCAAGTCAAGGTCCTATAATGACAAAAGATCTTCTAGTCGTGAACGTAATTGCTACAATTGTGGAAGACCCGGACACTATTCCAATGAGTGTACGGCTCCATACAAAAGAAGAGAAGATTCTCCCAAAATAAGAAGTATAAGAGAAGAATCACCACCGAGAGAAGGAGTAGATATGACCGTTATGAACGAAGAACATCACGAAGAAGCAAGGATTCGGAAAGGAAGGACAAGTCATCAAAGAGCTACACAAAACGAAGACATCAAGATCATGTTGGTGAATGGGTATCCGGCTCCGACTCCGATGACCACTCCAAAAGAAGGTATCACTCCGACTCCGAATATACTCAAGATGAAGGTGTTGCCGATCTAGAACTTGTGTCAACCAACTCCTACGACATATTTGAGTCACCAAATGAAGGAATTGGAATATGCTTCATGGCTAAAGGCCCAAAGGTATCACACCCCGAGTATGTTCATTTCAATAGTGATGAAGATGATTTGCTAGGTGATGATGATTTACTTGTTGACAACTCTAGTTATGAAAACTATGATGAACTTGCTATTAATCATGCTAATCAAGGTAAAACGAATGACAATGATAAGAAGGAGATTGAGCGTCTAACCAAAGAACTAAACACTCTTAAAGTTAGCTCATGAAACTACCTTGGAAGATCATCGAGAACTTTTAAAGACTCATGAGAAGCTACGTTTTGAAAAGCTCAACCTTGAGCAAGAGCATGAGTTCTTAAAAGCAACCAATGATGATCTTTGCAAGAAAAGTTCTTCTTACATTGCCAAGCATTTACTCTTGTCTACTTACATGCCACAAGTTAAACCTAGCAACAAGAACAAGAAAGATTCTTCCTCCAGTAGTAACAGCAATCATGCTAAATCCAATGTTGTTGCTTCTAGTAGTTCTCTTGATTCCACTAATGATTCTCTTAGCCAAGTTACACTTGAGCAATAAAATAGCTTATTGAAGGGAATTATAGAGAAAGGTGTTTACAAGAGTCTTGCCGGAAGCAAGCAATTTGAGGAAATTGTACGCAAGCAAGGAAGACACCGGAATAATCAAGGTGTTGGTTTTGAACGAAAGTTCAATGCCAATGGAGTTGAGTGGGAAGAAGATCAATACACCAAGACAAAGTTTGTTCCTCAACAAGAGAAGTATGATCCTACTTCTTTCCAAGGAACACAAGCTCAAGATGATCTTCCACCACAAGACCACAAGCTAAAAGGCAAGGACAGGCTTCAAGAGGAAATTGATGCATTTGAAGAAGCACCTAAGGCCTTGGTAAAGTGGGTTCTCAAGACTACATCAAGTTCCACTTCATCAAGTACGACTACAACTCCAAGGATTCCCATCAATATGGTGTGGATCCCTAAGAAGAAGAACTAGAAAGTTCTTGAGGGTGACGCCGCCAACATACTTCACTCATATCATTTTGGCAAGGACAAGTGCAAACAACTTCCATATCTTGCACTAGTTCAAGGAGCCACAAACCCTCTTGTTGGTAAGACAAGGGACAAGGTAACCTAATGCATTCATGGACATCATCTCATGTGAATATCACTCTATGTCTATGGATATCCTTGTTTGTTCCTTGTGGGACTAACCCGTGTAGGTATTGAAAGTGCAACTCACTCCAAAGGATTGCTCCGAATGATCTACATCAACATTGAGCATCTACATCTTCAACACCTACATGAAGTCATCATCCACAAAACCCAAGGTTAGTTTATCCCTCTTAGGGGGGATATCACATCTAGGGGGAGCTTTACTCTAATCAATTGAGCTAAAGCAACTATAATGATGTGAGCACAACAATGATTTATGTAAAAGTGGCAACCCCACTTGTGCTTAAACAATGAGTGCTACCTGTTGAGCACTTGCGTTGGTTTTCCCTTGAAGAGGAAATGGTGATGCAGCAAAGTAGTGTAAGTATTTACCTCAGTTTTTGAGAACCAAGGTATCAATCCAGTAGGAGGCCACGCACGAGTCCCTCGCACCTACACAAACAATTAAATCCTCGCAACCAACGCGATAAGGGGTGTCAATCCCTACATAGTCACTTACGAGAGTGAGATCTGATAGATATGATAAGATAATATTTTGTGTATTTTTATGATAAAGATGCAAAGTACAATAAAAGGCAAAGGAAATAAATAAGTATTGGAAGATTAATATGATAGAAGATAGACCCAGGGGCCATAGGTTTCACTAGTGGCTTCTCTCGAGAGCATAAGTATAAACAGTGGGTAGACAAATTACTGTTGAGAAATTGACAAAATTGAGCATAGTTATGAGAATATCTAGGTATGATCATGTATATAGGCATCACGTCTGAGACAAGTTGACCGACTCCTGCCTGCATCTACTACTATTACTCCATACATCAACCGCTATCCAGCATGCATCTAGAGTATTAAGTTCAAGAGAACAGAGTAACGCTTTAAGCAAGATGGCATGATGTAGAGGGATAAACTCATGCAATATGATGAAAACCCCATCTTGTTATCCTCGATGGCAACAATACAATACGTGCCTTGCTGCCCCTATTGTCACTGGGAAAGGACACCGCAAGATTGAACCCAAAGCTAAGTGAGGGAGTCCTGGATTAGGGGGTCTCCGAACAGCCGGACTATATCCTTTGGTCGGACTGTTGGACTATGAAGATACGAGATTGAAGACTTCGTCCCGTGTCTGGATGGGACTCTCCTTGGCGTGGAAGGCAAGCTAGGCAATACGGATATGTATGTCTCCTCCTTTGTAACCGACCTTGTGTAACCCTAGCCCCCTCCGGTGTCTATATAAACCGGAGGGTTTTAGTCCGTAGGACAACATACAATCATACCATAGGCTAGCTTCTAGGGTTTAGCCTCTCCGATCTCGTGGTAGATCAACTCTTGTACTACTCATATTATCAAGAATAAATCAAGCAGGACATAGGGTTTTACCTCCATCAAGAGGGCCCGAACCTGGGTAAAACATCGTGTCCCCTGCCTCCTGTTACCATCCGCCTTAGACGCACAGTTCGGGACCCCCTACCCGAGATCCGCCGGTTTTGACACCGACATTGGTGCTTTCATTGAGAATTCCTCTGTGTCATCATCATTAGGCTTGATGGGTCCTTCAATCATCGATAGCGATGCAGTCCAGGGTGAGACTTTTCTCCCCGGACAGATCTTTGTATTCGGCGGCTTCGCACTGCGGGCCAACTCGCTTGGCCATCTGGAGCAGATCGAGAGTTACGCCCCTGGCCACCAGGTCAGGTTTGGAAGCTTAAACTACACGGCCGATATCCGCGGAGACTTGATCTTCAACGGATTCAAGCCCCTGCCTAGTGCGCCACACGGTCACGATGAGCATGATTTAGCTCTGCCATCGGACAGTGTTCAGGAGATCGCGCCGGCGACCGCTCCGGCCCTCAATTCGGAGCCAGTTGCGCCATCCATGGATGGGTGGATAGACCCGCCACGGAGGTCGTATCCTCAGCGGCGATCGAGCCGAGTATCGACCTTACCCTTCACGAGAGCCATGATGCCAAGCTGTCGGATCCTTCCCCGGCCACGGACTCTGAAGCGCCTGCGCTCGTGCCTATCGAATCCGACTGGGCGCTGATCATGGAGTTTACCTCCGCGGATATCTTTCAGCACTCGCCCTTCGGCGACATACTGAACTCATTAAGGTATCTCTCCTTGTCAGGAGAGTCCTGGCCGAACTATGTCCGGCAGGATTGGGATGCGGATGACGAAGAAACTCGCCACCCACCCACCACCCACTTAGTAGCCACTGTCGATGATTTGACTGACATGCTCGACTTCGACTCCGAAGACATCGACGGTATGGACGACGATGCAGGAGACGAACAGGAACCACTACCCACAGGGCATTGGACGCCCACTTCATCATATGACGTATACATGGTGGACACACCCAAAGAAAACGACGACGAGGAACGGAAGGATGCAGCGAAGGGTTGTTCCCTCGAGAAGCAGTCAAAGCAGCGGCGTAAGCGCCGCTCCAAATCCCGCCTCGGCAGAAACAATGATCATATAGACCCAGCGTTAGAGCAGGGTGAACCATCGCCCGACCACGGCAACACGGAGAATCAAACCGAACAACCCGACTCCGTCGAAGATAACAGTCCGGACGACATCACGTTGGACAGGCACACGGAGCAACAGAATACCCATCAAAGGCTTGTTTCCACTGCGAGGAGTCTAAAAAACCAGAAGCAAAGGCCCCGAGCTGCACAAGACACACTCAGAATCAGATGGAGTGAAGTACTCAACACTGCAGCGAAGTACTGCGATAATCGCCACACCAAGAGCTACCCGAAGTGAAAGTTGCTACCTGAATTCGATGAGGAGGACTTAGATCCCCTGCAATTAAAAAACAAAACGGCCATCTGGTCGGATAGACGACCTCGTGAACAACATAGAGCGGCAAACGACGCCGCACATAAGCCAGTACGCGATCCACGCGAGGGCTCGCATCAAAAGGATGGCGCAACCAGATCCATATACGGGCCACGCAAGCGCGCTCCAGCATGCAATGCAACACAACAAACATCTGAACACCTCGGTACACCCAAATACAGGGGTACCGCACACCCCCTATGTTTCATCGATGAGGTGCTGGACCATGAATTTCCAGAGGGATTCAAACCCGTAAACATAGAGGCGTATGATGGAACGACAGACCCTGGGGTCTGGATTGAGGACTACATCCTCCATATCCACATGGCTCAAGGAGACGATCTCCACGCCATCAAGTACTTACTCCTCAAGCTCAAAGGGCCAGCTCGGCACTGGCTTAAAAGCCTCCCCAAAAAATCCATTGGAAGCTGCGAAGAGCTCGAGGATGCCCTTCAGGCAAATTTTCAAGGGACCTATGTCCGACCACAGGATGTAGACGATTTAAGTCATATAACTCAAGAGCCCAGAGAGTCAGCCCGAAAGCTTTGGAACAGGTTCCTCACTAAAAAGAACCAAATAGTCGACTGTCCGGACGCGGAAGCCTTAGCAGCTTTCAAGCACAGCGTTCGAGACGAATGGCTTGCCAGACACCTCGGCCAAGAAAAGCCGAGAACAATGGCAGCATTAACAAGCCTCATGACCCGCTTTTGCGCGGGTGAGGACGGCTGGTTAGCCCGATGTAGCACCAGCGACCCAAGTACATCTGAAGTCACGGACGGAAATGGGAAATCACGACGCAGCAAAAACAAGCGCCGGAATAAAGAAGACAACCCGAAGACACAGCGGTAAACACCGGATTTAGAAGCTCGCGGCTAGGTCAACAAAAGCTGCCCTCCAAAGGCAACAGAGACAAACTGTCTATTCTAAACAAGATTCTGGATAACATATGTCAGATCCACAGCACCCCCAATAAGCCTGCAAATCATACCCATAGAGAATGTTGGGTTTTCAAGCAGTTCGGCAAGCTCAACGCCGAACATAAGGGGCAGGATACACCTAGCGAAGACGAGGACGAGCCTCGCAAGCAAAGCACTGGGGAACAGAAGAAATTCCCACCAGAAGTCAAAACAGTCAATGTGTTACACGTGATAAAGGGGAGAAACAAAGCAGCACTCCTAGATACACATGCCCCAGGGCCTATCACCACGGAGTTCTGCCACTGGTCGTCCCAACCGATCACCTTTGACCATCGGGATTACTCGGCAAGTATCCGGCGTGCAGGATGGGCTGCCTTGGTATTAGACCCAATAATTGACGGATACCACTTCACATGAGTCCTGATGGACGGCGGCAGCAGTTTAAACCTGATATATCAGGACACAGTCCACAACATGGGGATAGACTCAGCAAAAATTAGCCATAGCAATACTACCTTTAAAGGAGTAACGCCAGGCCTAGAAGCCCATTACACTGGCTCCCTGCTACTAGAGGTTATATTCGGCCTTCCCGATAACTTCCGCAGTGAAAATTTAACCTTCCACATCGCTCCGTTCCAAAGTGGCTATCAAGCACTACTCGGACGCGAAGCTTTTGCTCGCTTTAATGCAATACCGTATTGCGCTTCTCTCATGCTTAAGATGCCCGGTCCACGCGGCATCATTACAGTAAATGGAAATATCGAGCGCTCCTTGCGCGCCGAAGAAAGTGCGGCTGCCTTGGCAGCCACACACTAAACGGCCTCACCAACTAAAGCATATGACAGGTCGTTAAGACCACAGACGCGGTTAGATGAGTCCAGCGCAGCTATATGTAATTGATACAGGTTTGATGGCTATACCCCTATTACAATACAAGGGGCTCAACGCGCGCAAACAAGTGGCAATTAGGCTCAACTTTACTCATCTCGAACTGTACATGGTTTATTTAGTATAACCTACCTTTTTGCACGACAACTTATCAACTAAGTGTTGGAAATATGCCCTAGAGGCAATAATAAATTGGTTATTTCCTTGTTCATGATAATCGTTTATTATCCATGCTATAATTGTATTGATAGGAAACTCAGATACATGTGTGGATACATAGACAACACCATGTCCCTAGTAAGCCCCTAGTTGACTAGCTCGTTGATCAATTGATGGTTACGGTTTCCTGACCATGGACATTGGATGTCATTGATAACGGGATCACATCATTAGGAGAATCATGTGATGGACTAGGCCCAATCCTAAGCCTAGCACAAAGATCGTGTAGTTCGTATGCTAAAGCTTTTCTAATGTCAAGTATCATTTCCTTAGACCATGAGATTGTGCAACTCCCGGATACCATAGAATGCTTTGGGTGTGCCAAACGTCACAACGTAACTGGGTGGCCATAAAGGTACACTGCGGGTATCTCCGAAAGTGTCTGTTGGGTTGGCACGAATCGAGACTGGGATTTGTCACTCCGTGTGACGGAGAGGTATCTCTGGGCCCACTCGGTAGGACATCATCATATGCGCAATGTGACCAAGGAGTTGATCACGGGATGATGTGTTACGGAATGAGTAAAGAGACTTGCCGGTAACGAGATTGAACAAGGTATCGGATATCGATGATCGAATCTCGGGCAAGTACAATACCGCTAGACAAAGGGAATTGAATACGGGATTGATTGAATCCTCGACATCGTGGTTCATCTGATGAGATCATCGTGGAACATGTGGGAGCCAACATGGGTATCCAGATCCCGCTGTTGTCTATTGGCCGGAGAGGTGTCTCGGTCATGTCTGCATGGTTCCCGAACCCGTAGGGTCTACACACTTAAGGTTCGATGATGCTAGGGTTATAGGGAATAGATATACGTGGTTACCGAATGTTGTTCGGAGTCCCGGATGAGATCCCGGACATCACGGGGAGTTCTGGAATGGTCCGGAGGTAAAGATTTATATATGGGAAGTCCTGTTTTGGTCACCGGAAAAGTTTCGGGTGCTATTGGTAACGTACCGGGACCACCGGGAGGGTCCCGGGGGTCCACCAGGTGGGGCTACCTGCCCCAGAGGGCTGCGTGGGCCATGTGTGAGAGGGGACCAGCCCCAGGTGGGCTGGTGCGCCCCCACACCAGGGCCCAAGGTGAAGAGAGAAGGGAAAAGGGGGAAACCCTAGGCTCAGATGGGCCTAAGGCTCACCTAGTGGTGCGCCCCCCCTCTCTCCCCCCTTGGCCGCCCCCCGGGTTGGCCGCCACCCCTAGGGGTGGAAACCTAGGTGGGGGCGCAGCCCCTCCCTTTCCCCTATATATAGTGGGGTTTTGGGCTGCCATATACGACGAGAACATCTCCTTCTTGGCGCAGCCCTACCCCTCTCCCTCCTCGTCTCTTGCGGTGCTTGGCGAAGCCCTGCTGGAGTACCACACTCCTCCACCACCACCACGCCATCGTGCTGCTGCTGGAAGGAGTCTTCCCCAACCTCTCCCTCTCTCCTTGCTGGATCAAGGCATGGGAGACGTCACCGGGCTGCATGTGTGTTGAACGCGGAGGTGTCGTCCGTTCGGCACTAGGATCATCGGTGATTTGGATCACGGCGAGTACGACTCCATCAACCCCGTTCACTTGAACCCTTCCGCTTAGCGATCTACAAGGGTATGTAGATGCACTCTCCTTCCCCTCGTTTCTAGATTACTCCATAGATTGATCTTGGTGATGCGTAGAAAATTTTGAATTTCTGCTACGATCCCCAACAGTGGCATCATGAGCTAGGTCTATGCGTAGTTTCTATGCACGAGTAGAACACAAAGTAGTTGTGGGCGTTGATTTTGTCAATTTACTTGCCGTTACTAGTCTTATCTTGATTCGGCGGCATTGTGGGATGAAGCGGCCTGGACCAACCTTACACGTACGCTTACGTGAGACCGGTTCCACCGACTGACATGCACTAGTTGCATAAGGTGGCTGGCGGGTGTCTGTCTCTCCCACTTTAGTCGGATCGGATTCGATGAACAGGCTCCTTATGAAGGGTAAATAGAAATTGGCAATTCACGTTGTGGTTTTGGCGTAGGTAAGAAACGTTCTTGCTAGCAACCTATAGCAGCCACGTAAAAAACTTGCAACAACAATTAGAGGACGTCTAACTTGTTTTTGCAGCAAGTGTTTTGTGATGTGATGTGGCCAAAGGATGTGATGAATGATATATGTGATGTATCAGATGATCATGTTCTTGTAATAGGAATCACGACTTGCATGTCGATGAGTATGACAACCGGCAGGAGCCATAGGAGTTGTCTTAATTTATTTATGACCTGCGTGTCAACATAAACGTCATGTAATTACTTTACTTTATTGCTAACTGTTAGCTGTAGTAGTAGAAGTAATAGTTGGCGAGACAACTTCATGAAGACACGATGATGGAGATCATGATGATGGAGATCATGGTGTCATGCCGGTGACGATGATGATCATGGAGCCCCGAAGATGGAGATCAAAAGGAGCAAAGTGATGATGGCCATATCATGTCACTATTTGATTGCATGTGATGTTTATCATGTTTTTACATCTTATTTTCTTAGAACGACGGTAGCTTAAATAAGATGATCCCTCACTAAAATTTCAAGAAAAGTGTTCTCCCTAACTGTGCACCGTTGCGAAGGTTTGTCGTTTCGAAGCACCACGTGATGATCGGGTGTGATAGATTCTTACGTTCGAATACAACGGGTATTGACGAGCCTAGCATGTACAGACATGGCCTTGGAACACATGCAAAACACTTAGGTTAACTTGACGAGCCTAGCATGTACAGACATGGCCTCGGAACACGGAGGACCGAAAGGTCGAACATGAGTCGTATAGAAGATGCGATCAACATGAGATGTTCACCGATGATGACTAGTCCGTCTCACGTGATGATCGGACACAGCCTAGTCGATTCGGATCATGTATCACTTAGATGACTAGAGGGATGTCTACCTGAGTGGGAGTTCATGATATAATTAGATGAACTCAATTATCATGGACATAGTCAAAAGGACTTTGCAAATTATGTCGTAGCTCACGCTTTAGTCCTACTGTTTTAGATCTGTTCCTAGAGAAAATTTAGTTGAAAGTTGATAGTAGCAATTATGCGGACTGGATCCGTAAACAGAGGATTGTCCTCATTGTTGCGCAGAAGGATTGTGTCCTTAATGCACCGCTCAGTGTGCTGACCCGTGAATGTCGATTGTGGATGTTGCGAACATCTGACATACACGTTTTGATGACTACATGATAGTTCAGTGCGTAATGCTAAATGGTTTAGAATTGAGGCACCAAATATGTTTTTGAAACATCGCAGAACATATGAGATGTTCCAAGGACTGAAATTGGGATTTCAGGCTAGTGCCCACGTCAAGAGGTATGAGACCTTTGACAAGTTTCTTAAGCCTGCAAACTAAGGAGAAAAGCTCAACCATTGAGCATGTGCTCAGATTGTATGAGTACAACAATCGCTTGAATCGAGTGGGAGTTAATATTCCAGATGAGATAGTGATGGTTCTCCAAAGTCACTATCACCAAGCTACTGGAGCTTCGTGATGAACTATAACATATCAGGGATAGATATGATCCTTGAGCTATTCGCGACACCGCGAAAGTAGAAATCAAAAGGGAGCATTAATTGTTGATGGTTAGTAAAACCACTAGTTTCAAGAAGGGCAAGGGAAAGAAAGGGATACTTCATGAAACAACAAATCAGTTGCTGCTCTAGTGAAGAAACCCAAAGTTGAACCCAAGCCCGAGACTAAGTGCTTCTGTAATAAGGGGAACGGTCACTGAAGCAGAACCACCCTAGATACTTGGTAGATGAGAAGGCTGACAAGGTTGACAGAAGTATGTATTGGACATATATTAAATGTGTACTTTACTAGTACTCCTAGTAGCAGCAGATTCGGTTGCTAAGTGTTAGTAACTCGAAATAAAAGGCTACAAAATAAACGGAGACTAGCCAAAGGTGAGACGATGATGGGTGTTGGAAGAGTTTCCAAGGTTGATGTGATCAAACATCGCACGCTCCATCTACCATCGGGGTTGGTGTTAAACCTAAATAATTTTTATTTGGTGTTTGTGTTGAGCATGGACATGATTAGATTATGTTCATCGCAATGCGGTTATTCATTTAAGGAGAATAATGGTTACTCTGTTTATTTGAATAATACCTTCAATGGTCTTACACCTAAAATGAATGGTTTATTGAATCCCGATCGTAGTGATACACATGTTCATGCC
Source organism: Triticum urartu (assembly GCF_003073215.2). Taxonomy (NCBI): domain Eukaryota; kingdom Viridiplantae; phylum Streptophyta; class Magnoliopsida; order Poales; family Poaceae; genus Triticum; species Triticum urartu. The sequence goes on from NC_053028.1 coordinate 232,823,901, forward strand.
AAAAGATATAAGATAGTAATGATAGTACCACATACTTGTGGCACTGCAATTTTAGTCACAATGGTATAAAACGCATGAAGAAGCTCCATGTTGATGGATCTTTGGACTCGCTTGATTTTGAATCACTTGAGACATGCAAATCATACCACATGAGCAAGATGACTGAAAGGCCTCATTTTCAGTAAGATGGAACAAGAAAGCAACTTGTTGGAAATAATACATCTTGATGTGTGCAGTCCAATGAGTGTTGAGGCATGTAGTGGATATCGTTATATTCTTACTTCACAGATGATTTGAGCAGATGCTGAGTATATTTACTTGATGAATCACGAGTTTGAATTATTGAAAGGTTCAAGTAATTTCAGGGTGAAGTTGAAGATCGTCGTGACAAGAGGATAAAATATCTATGATATGATCATAGAGATGAATATCTGAATTACGAGTTTGGCACAGAATTAAGACATTGTGGAAATTGTTTCACAACTAATACAGCCTGGAACACCATAGTGTGATGGTGTGTCCGAACATCATAACTGCACCCTATTGGATATGATGCATACCATGATGTCTCTTATCGAATTACCACGATAGTTTATGGGTTAGGCATTAGAGACGACCACATTCACTTTAAATAGGGCACCACATAATTCCGATGAGATGACATCGTATGAACTATGGTTTAGAGAAACCTAAGCTGTCATTTCTTAAAAGTTTGGGGCTGCGACGCTTGTGTGAAAAGTTTCAGGCTGATAAGCTCGAACCCAAAGCGGATAAATGCATCTTCATATGACACCCAAAACAGTTGGGTATACCTCCTGTCTTAGATCCGAAAGCAATAGGGATTGTTTCTCGAATCGGGTCCTTTCTCGAGGAAAAGTTTCTCTCAAAAGAATTGAGTGGGAGGAAGATAGAACTAGAAAAGGTTGTTGAACCTTTACTTCAACCAGAGAGTAGGGCAGCACAGGAAAAATGTTTCTGTGGCACCTGCCTCAGTTGAAGAGAAAGCTAATGATGATGATTATGGAGCTTCAGATCAAGTTACTATCGAACCTCATGGGTTGACAAGGGTGTGTACAACTTCTAAGTGGTAACCCTGTCTTAAAGGTCACGTTGTTGGACAACTATGAACCTATGAGCTATGGAGAAGCGATGGTGGGCCCGGATTCCGAAAATTGGCTCGAGGCCATAAAATCCGAGAGAGGATCCATGTATGAAAACAAAGTGTAGACTTTGGAAGAACTACTTGATGGTCGTAAGGCTGTTAGGTACATGTGGATTTTAAGAAGAAGACGGACGTGGACGGTAATGTCATCGTCTATGAAGCTCGACTTGTGGCGAAGAGTTTTTCACAAGTTCAAGCAGTTGACTACGATGAGATTTTCTCACCCGTAGCGATGCTTAAGTCCGTCGGAATCATGTTAGCATAAGCTGCATTTATGAAATCTGGCAGATGGATGTCAAAACAAGCTTCCTTATCAGTTTTCATAAGGAAAGGTTGTATGTGATACAATCAGAAAGGTTTTGTCGATCCTAAGGATGCTAAAAGGTATGCTAGCTCCAGCGATCCTTCCATGGACTAGAGCAAGCATCTTGGAGTCGGAATATATACTTTGATGGAGTAATCAAAGTTTATGGGTTTATACAAAGTTTGTTAGAAACTTGTATTTACAATAAAGTGAGTGGGAGCACTACAACATTTCTGATAAGTATATGTGGATGACATATTGTTGATCCGAAATGATGTAGAATTTTTGGAAAGCATATAGGGTTATTTGAAAGGTGTTTTTCAATGGAAAACCTGGATTAAGCTACTTGAACATTGAGCATCAAGATCTATAAGGATAGATAAAAACCACTTAATGGTACTTTCAAATGAGCACATACCTTGACATGATCTTGAAGGTGTTCAAGATGGATCATCCAAAGAAGGAGTTCTTGCCTGAGTTGTAAGGTATGAAGTTAAGACTTAAGCTCGACCACGGCAGAAGAAAGAGGAAGGACGAAGGTCGTCCCCTATGCTTTTGTCATAGGCTCTATATGGTATGCCATGCTGAGTACCGCACCTGATGTGTGCCTTGCCACATGTCTGGCAAGAGGGTACAAAGGTGATCTAGGAGTAGATCACCAGATAGCGGTCAAAATTATCCTTAGAGGAATAAGGATATGTTTCTCGGTTATGGAGGTGATAAAGAGTTCGACGTAAAGAGTTACATCGATGCAAGCTTAACACCTATCCGGATAGCTCCGAGTAGAGATACCGGATACGTATAATGGAGCAACAATTTAGAATAGCTCCAAGTAGAACCGTTATTTGAAATGGCTCCAAATATAGCATAGAGATTTGCAAAGTACATACGGATCTGAATGTGACAGACCCGTAGACTACAACCTCTCTCACAAGTAACATGATCAAACCCAGAACTCATTGAGTGTTAATCACATAGTGATGTGAACTAGATTATTGAACTCTAGTAAACTCTTTGGATGTTGGTCACATGGCGATGTGACCTGTGAATGTTAATCACATGGCGATGTGAACTAGATTATTGACTCTAGTGCAAGTGGGAGACTATTGGAAATATGCCCTAGAGGCAATAATAAATTGGTTATTTCCTTGTTCATGATAATCGTTTATTATCCATGCTATAATTGTATTGATAGGAAACTCAGATACATGTGCGGATACATAGACAACACCATGTCCCTAGTAAGCCTCTAGTTGGCTAGCTCGTTGATCAATTGATGGTTACGGTTTCCTGACCATGGACATTGGATGTCGTTGATAACGGGATCACATCATTAGGAGAATCATGTGATGGACTAGACCCAATCCTAAGCCTAGCACAAAGATCGTGTAGTTCGTATGCTAAAGCTTTTCTAATGTCAAGTATCATTTCCTTAGACCATGAGATTGTGCAACTCCCGGATACCGTAGGAATGCTTTGGGTGTGCCAAACGTCACACCGTAACTGGGTGGCTATAAAGGTACACTACGGGTATCTCCGAAAGTGTCTGTTGGGTTGGCACGAATCGAGACTGGGATTTGTCACTCTGTGTGACGGAGAGGTATCTCTGGGCCCACTCAGTAGGACATCATCATATGCGCAATGTGACCAAGGAGTTGATCACGGGATGATGTGTTACGAAATGAGTAAAGAGACTTGCCGGTAACGAGATTGAACAAGGTATCGGATACCGACGATCGAATCTCGGGCAAGTACAATACCGCTAGACAAAGGGAATTGAATACGGGATTGATTGAATCCTCGACATCGTGGTTCATCTGATGAGATCATCGTGGAACATGTGGGAGCCAACATGGGTATCCAGATCCCGCTGTTGGCTATTGGCCGGAGATGTGTCTCGGTCATGTCTGCATGGTTCCCGAACCTGTAGGGTCTACACACTTAAGGTTCGATGACGCTAGGGTTATAGGGAATAGATATACGTGGTTACTGAATGTTGTTCGGAGTCCTGGATGAGATCCCTGACATCACGGGGAGTTCTGGAATGGTCCGGAGGTAAAGATTTATATATGGGAAGTCCTGTTTTGGTCACCGGAAAAGTTTCGGGTGCTATCGGTAACGTACCGGGACGACCGGGAGGGTCCCGGGGGTCCACCAGGTGGGGCTACCTGCCCCAGAGAGCTGCGTGGGCCAAGTGTGAGAGGGGACCAGCCCCAGGTGGGCTGGTGCGCCCCCCACCAGGGCCCAAGGCGAAGAAAGAAGGGAAAAGGGGGAAACCCTAGGCTCAGATGGGCCTAAGGCCCACCTAGTGGTGCGCCCCCCTCTCTCCCCCCTTGGCCGCCCCCCGGGTTGGCCGCCACCCCTAGGGGTGGAAACCTAGGTGGGGGCGCAGCCCCTCCCTTTCCCCTATATATAGTGGGGTTTTGGGCTGCCATGTACGACGAGAACATCTCCTTCTTGGCGCAGCCCTACCCCTCTCCCTCCTCGTCTCTTGCGGTGCTTGGCGAAGCCCTGCTGGAGTACCACACTCCTCCACCACCACCACGCCATCGTGCTGCTGCTGGAAGGAGTCTTCCCCAACCTCTCCCTCTCTCCTTGCTGGATCAAGGCATGGGAGACGTCACCGGGCTGCATGTGTGTTGAACGCGGAGGTGCCGTCCGTTCGGCACTAGGATCATCGGTGATTTGGATCACGGCGAGTACGACTCCATCAACCCCATTCACTTGAACGCTTCCGCTTAGTGATCTACAAGGGTATGTAGATGCACTCTCCTTACCCTCGTTGCTAGATTACTCCATAGATTGATCTTGGTGATGCGTAGAAAATTTTGAATTTCTGCTACGATCCCCAACACTAAGTTCCTCTCTTTTACAGATGATCATCATGCTACACCCGTCCAGGATACGGCACAATGGAGACACAGGCACAGACGTGCAGCAGGTACCCGTTCCAAGGATTCTTTTTAGATTAAGACCCTGCGTAAACCTTTTTTACTGTCTCTTGTTGATACACATCCCCCGGATTCTCAGTACAATTGAGAAGGATTCTGACGTATTGGCATGTGGCCACGTCAGAATATTGCACGTACCTGGACACCAGGGGCTTATTACAAAGGGCACTGCTTACGCCTGATTTACACCATAAAGACCAAATACCTTAGGGAGTGTTCGGCGTCGTGAGTTTGGCCTTATATGCATCAGCTCCGAATCATGTCTTTGGTCAAATGTTGGGTTTGCCCGGCTCCTGTGTTTTGCTGCCTTACGTTCCGCTCTATCGGCTAAGGCGGCACCAGGAGAACTACTGCGATTGTGCCCTGGTTCATCCAAACGAGCACCTCAGTAGAGAAAGCCGAAAACTGACTGTCATGATATAGCGTGAGACTGGTCAACCACTCGATGACCTAGCGGAGTCTTCGGGATTCCTCCGCTTTTACGAAGGACCGTTTCCTGGCCAGGCATGTATGCACCCCGAATTTGGATGAGTGCGGAGCCACCAGGGGCTATATAGTAGCCCCACTGTCAAACTCCTCTGGCTAAGTGAAAGTGTTAAAGCATTATAGTCCGGTTGCCTAGATCACTGCGCTATCACCTCTTTAACGGACCAAGACATTGGATCAAGTGTGAACATGCGTCTTCTGCGAACACCCCCGCATTACATGCGTGGGGGCTAAAGCCGACGATTGCAATCTTTCAGGTTATATACATATATACATAAACGGCCGCATAGGAGGCATCATAGCACTTTTGGGAAAAAGTATAAATACAGCCTTGATAAATTCAATAAAACATTGTCTTTACAATGGGAATACATGTCACTCAAACATAATATTCTTCGAGCACTGAGCCTCTATCGAATGAGCGCCTTCAAGAACTTCTTCAAAGTAGTGCTCGGCAGCCACTCGACCTATGGCCGAACCCTGTGCCGCAACAGTGGTGGCATCCATCTCCGCCCAGTATGTTTTGACACGGGCAAGGGCCATCCGCGAGCCTTCTATGCACGCCGACCTCTTTACAGCATCGATGCGTGGCACAATGCCAAGGAATTGTTGCACTAAGCTAAAGTAGCTATTCGGCCTTGGCCCTCCTGAGCACAAATGATCCACAATGGACCTCATGGCCAGTCCGGATAATCTATGGAGCTCGGCCCAATCGGTTAATCGCTCATTCAGCAACAGCGGACGGACTGGAGTGTGAAATTGTGACCAGAACAGCTTCTCCACTTTAGGACCTTTCTGATCCTTGAAATACTCAGTCGCATCCGCAGCACTCGCAGCCAAATCCATGTACTCATCCACAGAACTCCATAGCCGGTACAGAGGAGCATATTTTGGATCTCCGAACTTAGTCCGCAACAAGAAGGGCTTCCCAGAAATGATATCCGCAGCTTGATTCAGCTCCTCCTTCGTCGCTCTAATTTTGGAGCGGGCCTCCTTGGCAGCCACCCGGGCCTTCTCCAGGTCTGTCGCCTTCACCCGGTTTTCTTCTTCCAGAAGCCGGTAACGGTCAGCAGCATCTTTTAACTCCACGGCCATCTTGGCAATTTTTTCTTTGCTCCCGCAATGTGCAGCCTGTTCGGCCCTTAACTCTTCGGCTGCCTTTAAAGCGGCCGCATTACTACTCCTTGCTTGCTCCTTGGCTCGGACAAGCTCCGCCCGAATGGTCTCCACGGTGGCAGCTCCATCTGCAGTCACAACATATTAAAGATACTGGCATCATGCTGCTCTTACTTTGTGACATTCACCAGAAAAATCACCTACCCTGTGCCTCATCAAGCCGCTTGTTAACAAGCACGATGTCGGCATCTGCCGCATCCAGTTGCCGCTTTAGTTCGGCAAACCCATCAGTCCGGCTAGCCACCGGAGCTTCAACCACATGCACATAAAGGCGGTCTGGTTATTACCTGGGAGTACGATCCTTTGTTTGCCGCCGTTCTCGATGACAACCAGAGTCTCAGGGGCTACTATCTACACAGGCACACCTAAAAATGTGCGGTACTGTCAAAAATGTACATCATTTCACGTACCTCAAAACCCGTTAGTAGACTCATAGAGGCTTCATGCAACCCGCTTTCGGCGGACGAAATCCTTTCAATCACCGTACCCATCAACGTACGGTGCTCTTCTGAGATAGTCGCTCGCTCTAGAAGATCCCTCAGTACGTCCGACCGCATACCGGATGGTGCCGGACTCTTTTGATTGCTCTCTTCAAGAGCCGGATACTGGGGACTTCGGGTGGCCATAAGATTACCTTCTGGCCTTGCCGGATCAGGAGAAACCCTTCGCGGCGACACCTCGGGGTCGCCGGCCTCGTGAGGCGGTGTGGCAGGGGGAGGCATTTCACTCTCCATCATCTCTGGAAGAAGATCCCCCGAAGACGAGCTCTGCTGAGAAGGGCTAAGATCCGAACTGCAAGATAAATGCTTCTGTTATTTTCCTCAGAAGTAAGGTAGGATATCTTCACTATTAAGTACCTTTTGATTACTTACAGCTTGTTAGAGGGCTGATCCACGCGCGGACATTGTGCGGCAAGAACACCCTCCGAGGCAAGACCCTCTGGCGGAGATTTCTTATCCCGTTTGGAAACCTTGGTTTCCGGATCTTCAAAGGTAGTCCTCTTCCTTCCCCGGGGAGAGAGAATGTCAGATTCTTCCCCTTGGTTATCCTCCCTCACGGAGGCGCTCATTCCCTCGGTTGGAATAGGTAGCGATGGAGGCCCGCTTTCGCCTCTTTATTCCCCCCTTCATCTTCCTTTGAGGGCACCAGACAAGGTGCTGGCTCGAGCATCTTTTCCAGCACCGGATTGTCCAAGCATTCAGGAAGGGGGCCGAACACCGGATCATCTTCGCCTTTGTTATCCAGTCCTAGTCAAAGAGCGATTCTTTAGAATGATGTCATGATAAATAAAAGGACAGTGTGTTCGGACATGGGAATACATACTTGGGCAGTGGTGCGGTTGCTGCTCAGGCCGACGTCCTCGGTAGTGTCCAGACACTCTATTTGGGCTCCAAAGAACGATTTGTACATCTCCTTGTGCGTCATGCCGAGGAAATTCTGAATAGTGCGCGGTCCTTCCGGGTTGAATTCCCACATGCGGAGGGGCCAGCGTTTGCAAGGCTAGACCCGACGAACCAGCATAACTTGCATTACCATAACCAGACTGAAATCTCCCTCGAAGAGATCTTGGATACGGCTCTGCAGTATTGGCACGTCCTTGGCTGGACCCCATCTCAGCCCCCTGCTGATCCATGACATCAGTTGTGGTGGAGGGCCCAAGCGAAAGGTGGGGGTAGCTACCCACTTGGCACTTCGGGGAGCTGTGACGTAAAACCACTCCTGTTGCCACAATCCGGAGACCTCTGGAAAGGAACCCTTTGGCCATGGAGCGTCAGCAATTTTGCTTATTAGAGCACCTCCGCACGCTGCATACTGCCCCTCGACCATCTTCGGCTTCACATCGAAGGTCTTGAGCCACATGCCGAAGTGAAGGGTAATGCGGAGGAAGGCCTCACAAACGACAATAAATGATGAGATGTGAAGAAGGGAATCCGGGGCCAGATCATGAAAATCCAGCCCGTAATAGAACATAAGACCCCTAACAAAGGGATCCAGAGCAAGGCCTGGTCCTCGAAGGAAGTGGGAGACAAACACAACACTCTCGTTGGGTTCGGGAGTAGGGACGACCTGCCCTCGGGCGGGCAGCCTATGCGAAATTTCAGCGGTCAGATATCTGGCCTCCCTTAACTTCTTGATATCCTCCTCCGTGATGGAGGAAGGCATCCACCGGCCTTGAAGGCTGGATCTAGACATGATTGAAGGTCCGAAGCACCTGACCTGGGCTTTGGGTGTTAGAACTCGAGGCGGGGGAAGGATTCGATTGAGCACGGGAGGGAAAAAAGTAAAAGCCTTGTCCCTTTATAAAGAGGGTGAATATCAAGCGTCCTCCTCGTGGCCGTTTGGGACTTGCCTAAGATCTAGGAGTCCTGGGCACGGTTGTGTTACCCACGTTCGTATTAGTGAGAATCCCATAATAAAGGGAACACGATCTCTGCTTTGACAAGACGTGTCAAGAAACCGCCCCGCGTTATGTGCGGGGCTGGTTAAAGAAAAATGGTTCAAATAATTACCGGGCCGTGGCGTGATGTCATGCTGCCAAAACGTGTCAGCAGATTAGATTTGTAGAAATATTATTCTCTCTACGGTGGTATGTGGAACTTATTTTGCAGGGTCGGACACTATCCTTGTATTCAAACTCTTCTGTGGTGTATTCGGAGGAGGAAACCGCCTTGCAATGCCGAAGACAACACTTCAGGCCGGACTTGTCGTCATTGAAGCCTGGTTCAGGGGCTATTGAGGGAGTCCTGGATTAGGGGGTCTCCGGACAGCCGGACTATATCCTTTGGCCGGACTGTTGGACTATCAAGATACGAGATTGAATACTTCGTCCCGTGTCCGGATGGGACTCTCCTTGGCGTGGAAGGCAAGCTAGGCAATGCGGATATGTATATCTCCTCCTTTGTAACCGACCTTGTGTAACCCTAGCCCCCTCCGGTGTCTATATAAACCGGAGGGTTTTAGTCCATAGGACAACATACAATCATACCATAGGCTAGCTTCTAGGGTTTAGCCTCTCCGATCTCGTGGTAGATCAACTCTTGTACTACTCATATTATCAAGAATAAATCAAGCAGGAGTAGGGTTTTACCTCCATCAAGAGGGCCCGAACCTGGGTAAAACATCGTGTCCCCTGCCTCCTGTTACCATCCGCCTTAGACGCACAGTTCGGGACCCCCTACACGAGATCCGCCGGTTTTGACACCGACACTAAGCACTTCTCCCATTGCAAGAAAGATCAATCTAGTAGGCCAAACCAAACTGATAATTCGAAGATACTTGCAAAGATAACCAATCATACATAAAAGAATTCAGAGAAGATTCAAATATTGTTCACAGATAAACTTGATCATAAACCCACAATTCATCGGTCTCAACAAATACACCACAAAAGAAGATTACATCGAATAGATCTCCACAAGAGAGGGGGAGAACTTCGTATTGAGATCCAAAAAGAGAGAAGAAGCCATCTAGCTAATAACTATGGAACCGTAGGTCTGAGGTAAACTACTCACACCTCATCGGAGAGGCTATGGTGTTGATGTAGAAGCCCTCCATGATCGATGCCCCCTCCGGCGGAGCTCCGGAACAGGCCCCAAGATAGGATCTCATGGATACAGAAAGTTACTGTGGTGGAATTAGGGTTTTGGCTCCGTATCTGGTAGTTTGGGTGTACATAGGTATATATAGGAGGAAGGAGTACGTCGGTGGAGCAACAGGAGGCCCACGAGGGTGGAGGGCGCGCCTGGGGGGTAGGCGCCCCCCTACCTCGTGGCCTCCTGATTGATTTCTTGACGTAGGGTCCAAGTCCTCTGGATCATATTCGTTTCGAAAATCACATTCCCAAAGGTTTCATTCCGTTTGGACTCCGTTTGATATTCCTTTTCTTCGAAACCCTAAAATAGGCAAAAAAAACAGTAATTCTGGGCTGGGCCTTCGGTTAGTAGGTTAGTCCTAGAAATAATATAAAAGTGTATAATAAAGCCCAATAATGTCCAAAACAGAATATAATATAGCATGGAACAATCAAAAATTATAGATACGTATCAAGCATCCCCAAGCTTAATTCCTGCTCGTCCTCGAGTAGGTAAATGATGAAAACAGAATTTTTGATGTGGAATGCTACTTGGCATATTTTCAATGTAATTCTCTTAATTCTGGTATGAATATTCAGATCCGAAATATTCAAGACAAAAGTTTAATATTGACATAGAAATAATACTTCAAGCATACTAACTAAGCAATTATGTCTCTTCAAAATAGCATGGCCAAAGAAAGTTATCCCTACAAAATCATATAGTCTGGCTATGCTCCATCTTCACCACACAAAGTATTTAAATCATGCACAACCCCGATGACAAGCCAAGCAATTATTTCATACTTTTGGTGTTCTCAAACTTTTTCAATCTTCACACAATACATGAGCGTGAGCCATGGACATAGCACTTTAGGTGGAATGGAATGGTGGTTGTGGAGGAGACAAAAAGGGAATATACTCTCACATCAACTAGGCGTATCAACGGGCTATGGAGATGCCCATCAATAGATATGAATGTGAGTGAGTAGGGATTGCCATGAAACGGATGCACTAGAGCTATAAGTATATGAAAGCTCAACAAAAGGAACTAATGGCTGTGCATCCAACTAGCTTGCTCACGAAGACCTAGGGCATTTTGAGGAAGCCCATCATTGGAATATACAAGCCAAGTTCTATAACGAAAAATTCCCACTAGTATATGAAAGTGATAACATAGGAGACTCTCTATTATGAAGATCATGGTGCTACTTTGAAGCACAAGTGTGGTAAAAGGATAGTAGCATTGTCCCTTCTCTCTTTTTCTCTCATTTTTTTATTTGGGCTTCTTTGGCCTCTTTTTTTGTCCGGGGTCTCATCCCGACTTGTGGGGGAATCATAGTCTCCATCATCCTTTCCTCACTTGGGACAATGCTCTAAAAATGATGATCATCACACTTTTATTTACTTACAACTCAACAATTACAACTAAATACTTAGAACAAAATATGACTCTATGTGAATGCCTCCGGCGGTGTACCGGGATATGCAATGAATCAAGAGTGACATGTATGAAAGAATTATGAATGGTGGCTTTGCCACAAATACAATGTCAACTACATGATCATGCAAAGCAATATGACAATGATGGAGCGTGTCATAGTAAATAGAATGGTGGAAAGTTGCATGGCAATATATCTCGTAATGGCTATGGAAATGCCATGATAGGTAGGTATGGTGGCTGTTTTGAGGAAGGTATATGGTGGGTGTATGATGCCGGCGAAAAGTGTGCGGTATTAGAGAGGCTAGCAATGGTGGAAGGGTGAGAGTGCGTATAATCCATGGACTCAACATTAGTCATAAAGAACTCACATACTTATTGCAAGAATCTATTAGTTATCAAACCAAAGTACTACGCGCATGATCCTAGGGGGATAGATTGGTAGGAAAAGACCATCGCTCATCCCCAACCGCCACTCATAAGGAGGACAATCAATAAATACATCATGCTCTGACTTCTTAACATAATGGTTCACCATACGTGCATGCTACGGGAACCACAAACTTCAACACAAGCATTTCTCAAATTCACAACTACTCAACTAGCACGACTGTAATATCACCATCTCCATATCTCAAAACAATTATCAAGTATCAAACTTCTCATAGTATTCAACACACTCATAAGAAAATTTTATTATTAATCTTGAATACCTAAAATAATTCAAGCAAATTACCATGCTGTTTTGTAGGACTCTCAAAATAATCTAAGTGAAGCATGAGAGAACAATGGTTTCTATAAAACAAATCTACCAACGTGCTCTAAAAGTTATAAGTGAAGCACTAGAGCAAAAACTATATAACTCAAAAGATATAAGTGAAGTACATAGAGTATTCTAACAATTTCCGAATCATGAGTGTCTCTCTCAAAAAGGTGTGTGCAGCAAGGATGATTGTGGAAAACTAACAAATAAAGACTCAAATAATACAAGACGCTCCAAGCAAAACACATATCATGTGGTGAATAAAAATATAGCTCCAAGTAAAGTTACCGATAGAAGTAGACGAAAGAGGGGATGCCTTCCGGGGCATCCCCAAGCTTTGGATTTTAGGTGTCCTTAGACTATCTTGGGGGTGCCATGGGCATCCCCAATCTTAGGCTCTTGCCACTCCTTGTTCCATAATCCATCAAATCTTTACCCAAAACTTGAAAACTTCACAACACAAAACTTAAAGTAGAAAATCTCGTGAGCTCCGTTAGCGAAAGAAAACAAAACACGTCTTCAATTTACTGTAATGAACTCATTATTTATTTATATTGGTGTTAAAACTAATGTATTGCAACTTCTCTATGGTTTATAAACTATTTTACTAGCCATAGATTCATCAAAATAAGCAAACAACACACGAAAATAGAATCTGTCAAAAACAGAACAGTCTGTAGTAATCTGTAGCTAGCGCAAGATCTGAAACCCCAAAAATTCTAAAATAAATTGCTGGACGTGAGGAATTTATATATTAATCATCTGAAAAAATAATTAACTAAATATCACCTTCCAAATAAAAATGCCAGCAATTCTCGTGAGCGCTAAAGTTTCTGTTTTTTACAGCAAGATTAAAAAGACTTTCCCCAAGTCTTCCCTACGGTTCTACTTGGCACAAACACTAATTAAACACAAAAAACACAACCAAAACAGAGGATAGATAAATTATTTATACTAAACAGGAGCAAAAGGCAAGGAATAAAAATAAAATTGGGTTGCCTCCCAACAAGCGCTATCGTTTAACGCCCCTAGCTAGGCATAAAAGCAAGGATAGATCTAGGTATTGCCATCTTTGGTAGGCAATCCATAAGTGGCTCTCATAATAGATTCATAAGGTAATTTAATTTTCTTTCTAGGGAAGTGTTCCATGCATTTTCTTAACGGAAATTGGAATCTAATATTCCCTTCCTTCATATCAATAATTGCACCAATCGTTCTAAGGAAAGGTCTACCAAGAATAATAGGACATGAAGGATTGCAATCTATGTCAAGAACAATAAAATCTATGGGCACATAATTCCTATTTGCAAAAATAATAACATCATTAATTATTCCCATAGGTTTCTTAATGGTGGAATCTGCAAGGTGCAAGTTTAAAGAGCAATCATTAAAATCACGGAAACCTAGCAAATCACACAAAGTCTCTGGAATCGTGGAAACACTAGCACCTAAATCACACAAAGCATAGCATTCATGATATTTAATCTTAATTTTAATAGTAGGTTCCCACTCATCATAAAGTTTTCTAGGGATAGAAACTTCCAACTCAAGTTTTTCTTCATAAGATTGCATCAAAGCATCAACAATATGTGTAGTAAAAGCTTTATTTTGACTATAAGCATGAGGAGAATTTAGCACGGATTGCAACAAGGAAATACAATCTATCAAAAAGAAATTATCATAATTAAATTCCTTGAAATCCAAAATAGTGGGTTCATTAATATTTAAAGTTTTGACTTCTTCAATCCCACTTTTAACAATTTTAGCATCAAGATCTAAAGACTCCGAATTTTTGGAACGCCGTCTAGGTAAAGGTGGATCATATTTGGTCCCATCATTATCAAGATCCATATTGCAAAACAAAGATTTAATAAGGGACACATCAATAAATTTTAGACCTTCATCTTTATTATCATGGAAACTAGAAGAACGCACTTTAATAAAGCAATCTTTCTTAGCATGCATCCTAGCGGTTCTTTCTTTGCACTCATCAATGGAAATTCTCATGGCTTTGAGAGACTCATTGATATCATGCTTAGGAGGAATAGATCTAAGTTTCAAAGAATCAACATCAAGAGAAATTCTATCAACGTTCCTAGCCAACTCATCAATCTTAAGCAATTTTTCTTCAATCAAAGAATTGAAATTCTTTTGCGAAGTAATAAATTCTTTAATATTAGATTCAAAATCAGAGGGCATGTTATTATAATTTCCATAAGAATTGTTGTAGGAATTACCATAATTATTATAGGAATTACTAGGATACGGCCTAGGATTAAAGTTTCCTCTATACGTGTTGTTACCAAAATTATTCCTACCAACAAAATTCACATCCATAGATTCATTATTATTCTCAATCAAAGTAGACAAGGCATATCATTAGGATCAGAAGAAACACTTTTATTAGCAAATAATTTCATAAGTTCATCCATCTTTCCACTCAAAACATTAATTTCTTCTATCGCATGCACTTTCTTATTAGTAGATCTTTTAGTGTGCCATTGAGAATAATTAACCATAATATTATCTAGGAGTTTAGTAGCTTCTCCTAAAGTGATTTCCATAAAAGTGCCTCCCGCGGCCGAATCTAAAAGATTTCTAGAAGCAAAATTCAATCCGGCATAAATTTTTTGTATAATCATCCAGAAATTCAAACCATGCGTAGGGCAATTAAGTATCATTAATTTCATCCTCT